>NW_026934867.1:0-6139 GCF_032062105.1 Saccostrea cuccullata
TGAACTTGTGTTACTTTATGTTTTCTTTGAAGGGGCAGAATAATCCCCACATATGGTTTGAAGGTAGTATGCCTAGTGAAAACCATATAAAGCATATTTTCATTTGTTTATATGTTAACAGTTTACAATTTGATACTGGTTCTGTTTATTCAAAATTGTGGACACAATTCCATTTATTCTAGTCAAAAACTCTCATATTAAAGTTCAATGACTTTAGAAAATAATATTAGAATCTCTATGTAAATTTAATAGTTTATTGTTTACTCTACATCAAATACTTTTATTAATATCATTTGTACAGTAAACTTAAGAGGGGAGATGTCATGTATCAGTAATCCGGAATTATACAATGTGTCAGATTTGGGTTTTATGTTTTACATTAGTTAACAGAATAAAGATGGAAACCTCCATGTGGTTGTCTTTGTGATGCGACTCCGACGACTTATATGACAGTGTTCATTCTGCTCATTTACATATTCGCCATATTGGAGCTATAATGGCGGCAGATCCTATAAAGGATTATATATAGAACTTACAAAAAATTGCCAATTCGCGAATAAACGCGTAACTTTCACGTTATAACGCCAAACTTTCGCGAATAAACGCCAAACTTTCGCGAATAAACGCGTAACTTTCGCGTTATTTCGAGAAATAAGATGTAGTATGATATGATTTTGTTAAGTTTTTGGAGTTTTAATAAATTTGTAAAACGAAGTTATTCTGAACTTGTTTCCAATTCTTATATCAATAAAATATGTTCAAAACAACTGCCAATACACATGTAAATCGATCACCTATATGCAGCCGATAATAACAAAGAAAGGCACCGTCGCCGACAATCAATTTTGAATTTCAGTAAGTACGAATAATATTCTTGAGAGCAGAATGATTTATTGCTCGCAAGGGCGTAGCAACAGGGAGGGCCGGGGGAGGGGGGGCACTTTTTTTACCAACCTTACCTATGCTATAGGAAATGTCAATCGAAAGCCTGGTTGCCCCCCCCCACTTTTAATGATGTACCGAAAATGTAGCATTAGAATTGGTACTGAAAGAAGTTGACACTGACAAAAAGTTTCCTACCCCCCCCCCCCATTTTTTTGGATGCCCCCCCCCCACTTTCAAAACCGATGCTACGCGCCTTGTTCAAAATTTCACAAGAAGGTTTTGTGTTCTCCACTTTACGTTCAAGATAAAGATATCAGCAACATCTTAAATTAGGCATTCAACATTTGCCCCCCCCCCAAAAAAAAAAAAAAAATAAAAAAAAACAACAACAAACAGCTTTCCAGCTAATGTAGAGCTATAGACATAATCTGAAATGAAATGAGTCAGAAGAAAAAAGTGGGCTATAACATTGATATAAAGAAAGGGGGCGCACTAAATAGGCAGTCGGCAGGAATCAATGACACGAAACAATTCAGATTCAAATGCCCAAGCCCCATGTAGTTTTAATACATATCTTATACATCTAGTATCTTTAAATTATTGGCTTATATATTGCATAAATTGCCACAATGAACCTAGAAATTTCATGGGTATCTATAGATTTCTGTCTTATGTTTGTTTATTTTTAATTTTTTTTTTCAATTAAGAGGCGTCATGAAAGATACATTATCTATGCTGGATACATTTAATAGAATATAATAAAAAACTAAAGCTAAATAATTTTTGTGCTCAGTTTTCAAATGCAAAGAAAAAATTGAATGTTAATGTTAAGGAAAGATAAAAGATGCTAGTTTTTTTTTAATATACTCAATATTTTTTCATCATTCAGGATTGGTGTAACTTTGTAGTTACAAGTTCATGTATGTTTATTTCTATTTGAGAATGTTAGCTCTATAATTGACAAATTTAAATGTTAACACATTGAAAAATATAACAATTAAAGTAAAATAATATATATAAACATAATTTGCAACTTTATGCAAGGAGTATTTTTTTTTTTACTACCAATTCAGAAATTTCAAGCAAAAAAAAAAAATAAATAAATAAAAAAATAGAATAAAAAATCACTGTATTCGAACCTAAAATGCTGCTTTGATATATATCTCGAATCCATCGACAAATCAATGTAGCTACTGCGGGACACTATACGTCTATGCTATTTAAATCATTATTTAAAGCCAAAGCTCTATACAGTGGACCCTCATTTATCTGGACACTTTGGTTCCCAGTCAATTTGTCCGGATATGTGAAGCATCCGGTATCTGAATCACAAGTTAAACAAGACAGAATAACATTTTAAAATTTCGTTCTGATGAAAAATCGTCGGATATTGAAGCATCCGGATATCTGGCGTCCGGATATCTGAAGGTCCACTGTATACAATTGGACATTTTCTACCAGAAAATAAATAAAAAAAGTTTAGATTTTGGTATTTCTGGGTCATCTCTCCATTTTTTAAACAACTGGAATAAATTTTACGGTTAAAAATACACTTATAACGCCTTTAAAATTCACGGAGAGAAGAACCCAGAAACAACAAAATTAATGAAAAACGGCTATAAAAGATTCGATTTTTGCATCATTTGACTCAATTTCCAATACAATTTTAACAGGACTATAATTCACACTTAAATAAATCTAGAAATCTTTCATCTTTTTGTTTAAAAAATAGAATCATTGGGAAAAACACTTTTAATAGAAGTTTTCTGGCAAAATATATAGACGTTTTAATGAAAATTTGCGAAGCAAGAGTTATCTCCCGTGGCATCGGTAAATCTGCTAAACACATTTTCATCGGAATTCTAGTGAAATATTTAGAATCGATACACTAAAGAAAATTATTTATCACAAAATAAATAATTTATTTTCAAAATATAATTCATTATCGCCTCTAAACATAATATTTAGATAAAATTGGCTATAAGATTCAGGTTAAATCCATGTTTCCATTGATGTATCAGTGACGTCATAATATTGCGTCACAATAAAATAGTTACAAGTTTTCCAGACAAGTTTGTAAATTCTTTGCGTAAAGTGTAAAGAATTTTTTTTTTTAAATGATTTGGCTTTTTCTCATTTTCAGTTAAATATTCTTTAGAGTGCATTATACTAAATGTTAAATAATATTTTAATATCAAAATGTATTCTACACAGTACACAGGCGGCGTCTCTCAGCAAGATGACGTTTTGATAAGACCGCGGAACATTAACTGGCAAAATTGGAAATATACAGCTTACGTCATTTCTATCTGTTACAATCAAAACATTCAGTGATAGACAACGAAATTGGCGGGTACAACATGGGATTGAAAATGCAGATCGAAATTCATTTTCAATCCACCTGAGCTGTTTTCAAAGCAAAGAGTGACTGTATGATCCAAAAATCAACTATATTTCAACTCCCAAATACATATTGTTTGAAGTTCACATTAATATTAGTTTTAGCTTATAATTTTAAGAACGCCAAAGATCATTCAAGACAAAGATTATTTTTCAGGAGATATTTGATTCTAGAAGGGGGGGGGGGGTAAAAAATTGTCGAGTCAGGTCATGGCTTAACATGACAATATATTTTATTTCTAGGATATAAGAGTACATGAGTTTTATACTTATTCTCACTGAAAACTGTTGGACAAATTTATTTAAAAATCGCTCGACCCCCCACCCCCCACCAAGACAATGTTATACATATATTTATCAAACAGAAATGAAATATTTCTCCCTTAAATATTTATTCATTTAAAACACTGGACAAAAAAAATTCAAACTGTACCAAAGTTGAAATTATTTGTCTTCTGGGTCAATCAGTAATATGTGCCTTCTAGGTAGCTGAGGTGGATTGAAAATGACTTTCGATCTGCAATTTCAATCCCATGTTTTCCAAACGTCCGCGTCGAATTGTACCCGCCCATTTCATTGTCTATCACTGAATGTTTTGATTGTAACAGATAGAAATGACGTAAGCTGTATATTTCCAATTTTGCCAGTTAATGTTCCGCTGTCGTAAGTAATTTTATACATGACCGAGAACTATGTTTTAAAAATTGATTTACCAGGATTTGCGTTAAAATAATTAATGAAGTGTTTATAATGATTCGGAACATTTCTTATAAAATTGGGAATCAATGATGAATGTTTTAGATTTACGCAACATTGAATTCAACGAAGTTGGTAGATGTAAAAACTAAAACTTAAATACATTTATCTATGCAATCAAATCAAAATAAATGATCTACAGTACGATTAAAAATGAAAAAAAAAAACTGAAAAATAAGTTATAAAAATATTACTGCTGAACTCCCGACTATAATTTGGCACTATAACTGAAGGTGGTTTAGTGAAACATTTTTTTTTTTTAATTGTATTTCTTTATTTTAATTCGGCGATTGAAACAATCACACGCTCATATTTAATATGGAGTATTAACCTGTGACTATATTGACCAATACTAAAATGTTTTCACGTTCATGAAACCAATTTTTAAAAATAATTATGCCATGACCCCGCACCCCCCCCCTTCCTCGCTTCTTGCTTGCGATTTATCGGCTCTTGAATAATTATAATTCACATGAAAGAACTTAATATTTTCTTATTTATATAAAATCAAATTTTGTAAAAGAGGAAAAGGCTTTACAGATGACAGGTAAGAAAAAACTTGGATAAAGTCGAGACTGTACACATAAAAATATTTCTTGCATTTAGGCAATTTTAATTTGGCTACTGATAGAATTTACTCTTTAATTCCTGGTAGAAATAAAAAAGAAATTTTACTTGGAAATGAGATGAATAATGAAGCTAGAAAGTTGTCCGCTCTGGTTGTTGCATAATGCATGCACAAATAATTTTTTTTAAATCCCTAGTATGTATTAAGAAATCAATCAGATCAGATGTTTTACATGTAATCTTCATGTAAGTAAAAGACATTGGTAATTTAAATAATACATACATTTGAATCTATGGTTACATTCATTTAAAAACAGTAAACTGACTGAAAAGAAATAATAGACTAGCATTTTTTTTCTGAATTTACGGAAAAAACCGATCCCGATTGAAATAAAACCGATCCCGATCGAAAATAATGAAAATTAATAAATTTATCAAACTAAAGGCACCTGTCACCTATATAATATGTTAAAAAAAAATCCAGTAATTTCTTAATGATATTACAACAAAAGAGCCAAATTTGACACTACTATTTTAGTATTTTCTTCTTTATACAATTCCGGTCGGGATCGGTTTCATTTGTGAAATCTATAAAAAATAAGTAAATTTGACTCCTTTTATTTCTTTCAAAATACCTTTTCCCAATGATTTTATTGAATGACCCAAAAGTTTGTACTTTGTATTCATAAAAATATAAGTAAACAAATATGTCCTTGTATTGTATTGGGTTTTATAATGTAATTAAATTTGGATACTGAATTTAAACATTTACTTGTTAAACTCAAATTTGGACCAGATAATTTTTTCTAAAGAAGTATGAATTGGAGTCTTATTCATTCATAGAAAAAAGATAAAAGTCTATTCTATAAATGATATTCATTTGCACATCCACCTCTGGAGTATCTGTTACATATAAAACAAAATAAAAACGTAGTATTTTTTTTAACCCTCAAGTTGACCTTTTTGCACTTAAAATTAAGCATTTACCAAAACTAGGACTAGAGGAGCACTTTAAAATTTTTTGATGTTGTCATGTGTAAACACTTGCTTTAATAAGTCTATATGCAAAAAATAATTAAAATCCATGACATGCGATGTGCCGCCCATTGCCTGGTTTTTCGGTGGACAGCCTCTTAAACAGTTCTTAAATTGGTATCTATTGATAATTTTCTTGAATGTAATTGACTGTTTTTACAAATTACATTGATATTTGCTTTCCACTGGCTATGTTTTAATAACGCAGGTGTTGAAGTGATAATTGTTATACAAGTTGCTGTCTTTTAAAAAAGGACTACAATACGTGGACCATATGCGTGTGTTTCTAACCAAAATTCAATTCAAAACAGTTTCTAGGTTTAGTAAATAATAATGTTTGTTTTTAATATTTTCTATTATGATCTGCCTACTTTGGCTGATAGTACTTTCATAGCAAAATTGTTACATGTTATCTCCGATAAAGTTTTCATAAAAATGGGCTATATCAATTGTAACCCTTAGTGGCTGGGGCTTTACATCTCTTCTGAATTTATAC
>NW_026934868.1:0-6233 GCF_032062105.1 Saccostrea cuccullata
TGAAAAATGAAATCTCAATTATATAAAAAATTTCCTTGATATTTCATCTAACATTAAAGTATACTTTATGTAAAATCTCTACAACTTGATCTCATGAAGATTGATGTTATTCGTCTATGAAATATTATATACACACGAAAAGGGACAAAACGAGTAATTTTTTCACACTATAAAACTATTTTTCGATATGAGTGGGTCTTCTCTCCATTTTTTTGAAAGTTAATCCTCAAGGTTTACATACAAAAATACATATTTTGGTTTCCAAAATAATGGAGCAAAGACCCACTATACCTTAAAAATATATTTTTATGACATAACTTTCGCATCTTTTCAAGAAATACACGAAGTCCCTCAAATTAATGGTCATATCACAAACATGATTTAAATGCCACACTTCGTCAGGACTTGTGTAGCGTAGTGGTTAGCTTGCTAGTCTCAATAGAGAATACAAAGTAGGATTTTTATTGCCAGGGTTCGAACCCAATGGATACCACATTAATTTTTTTTATATAAAAGAATAAATTTTAATGAAAAATATTCCTAAAAACTTTTTGTTTTATCATTTATCATTTTTCATAAAAATTTACATAAACTTTCATAAACTTTACTCTAAATACTAAATTCACAATTTGAATATGATTTTTATATATCTCTAGCTAGCGGGTTTTCTGCGTGGTAAAGTTCACCCATCTCCTTTGGTCTTGTTAAAATTTAGGTTTAAGCCTAGACGTCTAGATGTTGTATAGAGTTTCGTTGTTTTCTCCTGAATATTTGCTGACAGGTGGATGAGATGAGACATAGGTCGGCATAATGCATGTCATTCAGTTTGTTTTCCATTCTTCATCTAATGTCATTTTTCTCTGGTGGATACCCTCATGACCCAGTCTATGGCCACTAAGAAGAGCAGAGGGGATTGTTGCGGGTTCTTTCCCTAGTGATCTCCAAATAATGAAAAACTCAAAAAACGTTTTCACATTTATATAGACAACTTATTGTACATAGTATTCTGGCTCTTGTCTGTCCACACACCGGTAAGTTTCTACATCACACCATACTCTGTGCACCATACACTGACACCATACACAAAACGACGTAGAACGTAGAACGTCCAACGGGACCTACATAATACAACAATTGTAAACACATTAAGTTACACAGTTGAATACTCAAAGCTACATACAAGTTATTACCCACATAACCCACCATACACGAAAATGGGATAATAATGGGGTCAACATCACAGCGCTGCATTACAGAACTTGTATTAAATGCTTTTACACAATAATTACATTATTTTACATGTAACTTACACTTACACACAGTAACTTTACAAACATACAAACTATACAAACGAACGACCATTCAAACAAATGAACTAAATTTTAAAATACGTTGAAATAACAAAGTTATCCCAGGACCGTTTAATTAACAAAACAGAGAAGAAAATGTAAATAAAACATGTTACTCACCTCAGAAGTCAGTGTCTGTAATAACTCTTAAAATATACTCAGTACTTTAACTTTACAAAACTTGGACAGTAAATTTTGGTCAGTCAGAGCTCGTGCTGCTACATCTTGAAAAGCCGGTTTTAAGAAGGGCGGAAGCCTAAACTCAGGTATATGAATACAGGTAATGTGGAGCCCAAAGAGGGTGTTCGAAGGGGTCCAGAATTAGAAAACTGAAAGAAACTACGGAACAACGTTAGAAAAATTATTACAGTAAATTTAAAATACAAACAAGACAAATAAACAATACAACACCGTAAATGTGACAGGGATAGCATAGCACCCTGTTTCAGTCTCGATTTTACTGAAAACCACTCTGTTTTGGCATTGTTAACCATCATAATACAATGAAATCCTTTATGCAGTACCCTGATGATGTCAATAATCTTCGGAGGTAGGCCATATTACCTCAAGAGCTTACTTAAACTTTCTCTATGTACACTACCAAACGCCTTTTCAAAGTCTACAAAGTTAAGGTATAGAGAAGATATTTCTTAATTCAAAACTTTGGTCCAAACATGATCTTCCTGGTCTAAACCCTGCTTGTTTCTCTCTTAGTTGTACATCGACTTGTTGTTTTACTCTGTCTAAAAACACTCCGGTAAAAACTGTATTTATTGTGGGTAAAGTGTGATTCCACGCCAGTTGTTGGACTCCGATTTTTCTTCTTTTAGTAGTTTTATAATTAGTCCATTTTTCCACTCTATTGGTACCGAGTTAGTTGTCCAAATGTCTTGGAACAGATTACTCGTATAACCTTTGATATTGCTTCACTTTAAGTAATGAAGCAAATTGTATCAAGCTCAAAACGTCCATTCCAAATAATGATTATGTACATTTCTAAAGTAAACTACACTTGGTTCA
Source organism: Saccostrea cuccullata (assembly GCF_032062105.1). Taxonomy (NCBI): domain Eukaryota; kingdom Metazoa; phylum Mollusca; class Bivalvia; order Ostreida; family Ostreidae; genus Saccostrea; species Saccostrea cuccullata. The sequence continues at coordinate 2,370 of NW_026934868.1, forward strand.
TTTCTTAACCTCTAGGTTATATAAGTTTTTGTTAAAAAATAATCACGGTTTTTTCAGTCATTTTATCGATGCCTATTAGTTCCACGTTATTTTCAGTTATTGTTTTGAATATTGTTTGCTTGGATGATTGGATTATTTCCAAATTCAACAATTTTTTTTATATACAGTTGTTGAATATATAAAGTATGAATATTGAAACAAGCACAGCTAATCAATACAAAACGCACTGCGAAAAATTTAAAGATCTGTACATGTATTGTCAACTCTATTATAGAAAAACATGGTATCAATGCCCTACCTACTTTAAATAAAATCATTATTAAATTAGTTTTTGTACATATAATCATAATTGAATTTTCTTATGTAACATATTTGAATGCACGAATATTCTGACACTTGCATAATAAATCTGAATTCTTTTTTCATGTTTCAAGGAGTTTATCTGAAGAGTTCAGCTGTTATGTCTTCAGTAAAACACAGCACTAATGCGTCCTGTATTCATAAGAGGGTGAAATGGACCCCCCAAATAGACATTTTGTACAAAATTTTTATTTGTTGAGTAAAGAGGTGCCATGGAATCATGCTATCCAATGCTTTCATTATTCGTATATGCTATAAGGAAATGCTTCATTGGTTGTGGCTTATGTACCAAATGATAGCAATGTGCACAAAGTACTTAGCAGGGATGTCGATGAAAATAGTGATGTCAGTCTCTACAGGAAACACACGGTCGAAAAGTACTTCCAGAGGGTGTCTATTAACCTGCCAGTGAAAATGAAATATAAGGTATTATAAGCAACTAAATTAATTTCCGATTTTTGCAGTGACGTAACGTCAAGAAATTGCTACTTACAATAAATTAAAATTTTAATCGTTTTCAGGTTACATTTCTTGTATAGTTCTGATAATAAACATGTGGTGTTATATATTGAAATAAAAGGTTCCTCGCCAATAGTAATTTACAAAAATAAAAATATTATTCCAATGGTATCTATATACTGACAGTACATTAAACACACGAATAATGTCGATTTCTACTTGTCCCGTTGTAACAGAGAAAAACATACAACAGAGTTTTTTCTCGAGAAAAACAAAGTATCTCTTCACATTTCTTAGAAATGTCACAGGATCGTTCTATTTCATCACATTAAGACGTTATATTTTTGTTAACAATATATGCTTAGAGAATAGATACAGAAATCCATTTAAATAAAAGTCTTTTAAGATGTCCCATTTAATAAAAATGTATATAGTGTACCGCATTTTCTATGGGAGTAAAAAGAAAATTTTGTTGGTAAATTTACAAATGTGATTGACATGCACTCAGTACGTAAACAATTACTTCTCTGAAGATAATGAAAAGTTTCTACATGTATATGTAAACATGTGAAATAAAGCATCACCTATGTCCTGCGAATATATCCCGATGTGTTAATGATGTCATATCAAAAGTGTATTTGTTAATAGCTTATTGACTTATTCCGAATTCAAGAGGCAAAATTTATTAAAAAATGCATATCCGCTAGAAGTACTTAAAAATTACTTTAGGTACATGTAGGTTTCATTCAATTTTATAAGTTATAATGAAAAATATAAAAGAATCAGAATGTCTTGCAGAAGTGTCTATTAGCTAATTAAAATAAGGTCAAACGTTCTTATAATGCATGATTCGTAGTTTTATGTCAATGTGCATTTCCTATTAATATATATACGAATTTTGTACCCATCAAATTTTACGTGTTAATTTTCTATCGGTACGTCTCTCTTTCCATAGACTGCTTTTCTGTTGATGTTTTTTTCCCAATGATCATCATGACACATACAAATGTAATTACAATTTTTAATCTATGCTATTGTAGAGTTTCATAGTGTGACCTCATAAGGAATAAAACACCATGGCAGAAAATTAGAAATAAATCGTCACAATGAACTGCTCTAATGGAAAAAAAGTACATTTACGCAACGTTCTGTCCACCATTTTGATTTATATTATTACCTTAAAGTGATTAATTATTCTCTTTTAAGATATATCTTACTATTATATAGACACCGCACATAAAAAACAATCTATTTGGACGTCGTTTTAACCTTACAATGTTGAGTAGCAATCCCTGACGTTGCATCAGTATCAGGCCTCCTTTGCAGCCACGCAGCATCGTTTTTGAAAGTGGGGGAAATCCCTCTTCTTTCAGTATACATTTTTATGCTACATTTTTCTTATATAAAAAAAGTTGGGGGAGGGGGGACAACCAGCCTTTCAATGAAATTTCCTATAGAATAAGTAATGTTGGAAAAAAGGGGGCCCTCCCCCTGCACCCCCACCCCCCCCCCCACCCGTTGCTACTTCACTGCTTTGTTGTTTGTGTGTTGTATAGAAGGAATACTTTAATTTTAACCTCTAAAGAATATATTGTATGTGATATCGAATGTCGGAGAGCTCGTTTATTATTATTGCTTCTCTGTCGGGATAGGTGAAGACTAGTTGACATTTACATCAGAAAGTCTTTCAAGTTGAAACTTTTACCAAAATCAAAAACATTAACTCCGAATTTTCTACTTTATATACAACCGTTTCCCACGATCAATTAAAAGTTCATGTTTTTTTTATCTATCATTGACAGCTGCTTTTTAAATAAAAACCGTATTCGTTAATTAATTATCTTGTCATTTGTTATTTGTAAAATTATTTTGTTAAAACATTTTAATTGTAGACACAAGTAGTCTGAGGTTAATATCAAAAAGATGTTTGAGTTTCTGATTGACAATATCTATGTGGTTTTTGTAGACAAGATTTAACAATCTAGGGTTCCAGTTGCGACCTGTTATTAGCAGACGAGAGTCTAAAACACTGTTTCATATATATAAATTATTTTTGAAAAAGACATTAATGGTAATTAAACAACCAAGCTTTTTGACAAATGTGATGACTTTAACTTTTCAATCGTGAATTTCTTTTACTTATGCTTCAATGTACTTCCATTATCAACTGTATATACGGGTTTTATATTTATAAGTTCATTCGATACGTATAAACAATTCCATAAACAAGACAAGATATCGATAAGCAAGTTTCTGAAAACAGAATATCAACATTCTCGATTAAAGCCATCATTCATATTAGTCGATACATTGACCATGTCAGCCGATTCAATTTATCATTGAGTCTTTGTTCATACCAATTATTAGTTTATTATTTACACACTGAACTGACAACGGATTTTCCCGTTATTTCCCGATTATAACAAGGAGCAAACGACAGGTGTGACCGGTCGGCTGGGGATGCTCACTGTTCCATAATACCTTTAATCTTTATATGACTTCTTACATGTAACAATATGTGAAAATAAGAAAAACTTAAATATACGAAGAATGTTTATATAAAACAAAAATTTCCACCCCCCCTCCCTGCCCTAACAAAAAATTTTTTAAAAAGGGAAAATCGTGTAATCCAATATCTTTTTTTGTAAAATCATTTGTTTCAATTTGGACGTGTCAACTACATGTAATGTAAACAAGGATTGTTCAAGTTTTTAAAATAAAATTTTGCAAAAGATGATTAACAACATTAAATTTTTACTCTTAATGTAAATGAAAAATATTTACCCTAACCTGACTTTGCTTCTAAAATAAAATGGTCAAATTGAATATAATTCATATTATCAGTTAATGTTATATTTTTCTCTTGAACCTGTGAAGATTTCATTAATAATTATTTTTAAATGCTATAAATATGAGAAAAATCCATCTTTAAGAACCCTCTCTACACAGTGGCAGCATTTGTTTTGGACATTGAGAAAAATATATTGTATAAAGAAGTTAATATTGAGCTTATTTATTTAATTTTCACAGTATTGTGCGTGGCAT
>NW_026934869.1:0-6229 GCF_032062105.1 Saccostrea cuccullata
TAATACCTGCAATTTCCAAAGAAAGTTTGGTTAATTAGTTGTTACCCTGGTTAATCAGACTTGAAATTTATATATATCTTATTCCAGCATTTTTTTTTTTAATTCTGCTTTCATACATTTGTTTCAAAATGTAAACTTTAATAGAAAATAACGCTAAACATGGGATGTTTTAATAGAATAAATTTGCCGGACTTTTTCTCTCACCTGTCCACACAGGTTTTGGTTTGTAGGTTATAAATCAGAATTTGTCCGTCGTAACTTCCTGCTGCCAGGTAATCACCTTCAGGTGAGATATCCAGCACTGAGTACACCTACAGAAATATACATTTATATATAACAAAAGAAAATACAGTTTATGAACAATTTATAACTAAACATTCCATATTAGACAATTGGGACTGACAAGGTTTACAGTTTAACAAAAAACTTTCAGCTAAATGAGTACTGAAAGCATATGCATCCCAAGCCAGGGTGAGAAAAATTTACAGTTTGAATTTGACATATATTGTAAAAACATAAAGACACACTCTGCAATGAGTGTTAGCAGGATCACACTATAACAAATGATTATACATATATTATTACATAGTCATAAAGTTGATTAAAGAAAAGTATCAGAACAAACCTCTGGTCAAATTTTGATCCCAAAACTATATTCTATAGTAGCACATACAAGAATTTATTCTTTGGAGAAAAAAAATGACTCTTAAATCAAATTTAGACAAAAAACTATATTTAAATTTGGCTAACACATGATATAGCTAACAATTCACAGAATCGTGATAATTTAAATAAGACCGCCAACGTACCCCAGAAAATTGACTGTCCTGTAAAGATCCCGTTTTTGTCCAGGTACCTCTGTCGTAGATGTGGATTTCTTTCTCCATTGGAACATACAGGAACTACAATTATAGCATTACAATCAACTTCATATGAAAAATAAATTAAGTTTTCTTAGTCTTGAATGAAATTTATACAGAAAAAGTACCTCTTACTTTAGGTTTGTATACTTAATGCAACTCTGCAAGATTTATGTTCATGTCATTTGAGTTATTCCCCGTGTTAATTATATATACCAAGCTCAAATCTATTTTTCCTCATATGCAAAAAAATATGCCCAAGATAAATACTCTCTATGTAAATAATTGCTTGGTTATGTAATAATTGCAAAATCCATATGTGGTTTATGCAATTTTCCTTGGAAAGAAGTCTAGAATACAAACATATCTGTCCTAAATCAGACTATATAATCCCTCCTTTCAACACTGCATACAGGGCAACAGAAGAAAGGGTATGCTTGAATAAAAAGGTTGCAACTTTCAAAGTTCACATTAAAATTTTGTATCCCCAGTCCTGTTGAAATGTAAAATTTGATTATCAAAAAATTCTTTTACAGGAAACATTTTCCTGAATTAAATTGACTAACCTTTCCGTTCTTCTCCCAGCATAGTCTGCACCATCCCTTGGTCAAGCTGTACATCAAAAAAAACAAAAAACATCCTTATAACATTCTAATACTGTTGATCAGCAAATATTTGCAAGACTCTATTTTCCGTAGTTGTATTTTTACAATTTATAAAGCCAGACATAATTTTCACAATTGCTGGTTTTTTGCTGTTTATACTTTATACTATTAAAAAAACAAGAGAATCAAATCCATGCAAGCAGACCCTCTTGCAAAAAATAAAGTTCTTTCAAATCCAAAGTGATTTACAATACAATGAAAAGTGAAAAACTTGTAATCAGATCTACAGTGTATTTTCAATATCTTGTACATTAAAAATCAATACATACCTAACGTCACTGACTTTAGGAAGAATTTGCAAATTTTTCACTTTTTCACGATTTTCCAGTTTCCATATTAGCACACTTCCATCGCAACTGGCAGAGGCCTACAAGAGTATAAAATATTATTCTAGAAATATTGTCAGATCCTAACCATTCTTATGCTTTTTTTCTGTTAAATCAAGCTAAAAGTAGCTTACATTTGGATGTATGTTTAATAAAGTAGCTAACATTTAGAATTTTAGATGTATGTTTAGTAAATGTAGCTAAAATTTAGATGTATGTTTCGTAAAAATAGCTGACATTTAGATGTATGTTTGGTAAATAAGGGTGAAACATTTACTAAATTTTGTAAACGTTTAAACGGATAGCAGTAAACGAAACGGTACCGTTTAAACGGGAGATATTCTATATTGGATTTTTATGGCTACTTACTCATGAAACTTGAATTTAATAGTCAATTCTTTCACTTTAATATAAGTATGAGTTGTTATTAAAAATTTATTGTTGGTCATTGTGATTTAACCGTTAAAATTTGAGGCGCATTAAACTCATTCACTTAATTTCGACCTCGTCACCCAACTGCTTGGTTTGTTTGGCTACCGGACGTAGAAAAAATAATTGTAAAGATGGATCTTTTAATCTCGAAAAAAGTACAAGAGGCCCACGGGCCTTATAGGTCACCTGAGCATCATGCAACAACTTTCAAATGATTGAATTTGTTTCATGTTTTAAGCTAGATGCTAAGGCATTCACAATTTTGGAAGAGGCACTCTTGCTCAACATAACTATGTACTTAGTTAGTTTATTTAAAACCTAGGAGCAGAGAAGAAGATTTTCAAAGAAATAATGCATTTTCACTATATAATCAATAGAGCCCCGCCCTAACACCAGAACCCCTGACCCTGGGGCCATAAAATTCACAATTTTGGTAGAAGCACTCTTGCTCATCATAACTATGTACTTAGTTAGTTTATTTAAAACCTAGGAGCAGAGAAGAAGATTTTCAAAGATTTAATACATTTTCACTATATAATCAATAGAGCCCTGCCCTAACACCAGAACCCCTGACCCTGGGGCCATGAGTTTCACAATTTTGGTAGAGGCACTCTTGCTCATCATAACTATTTACTTAGTTAGTTTATTTAAAACCTAGGAGCAGAGAAGAAGATTTTCAAATATTTAATACATTTTCACTATATAATCAATAGAGCCCTGCCCTAACACCAGAACCCCTGACCCTGGGGCCATGAGTTTCACAATTTTGGTAGAGGCACTCTTGCTCATCATAACTATTTACTTAGTTAGTTTATTTAAAACCTAGGAGCAGAGAAGAAGATTTTCAAATATTTAATACATTTTAACTATATAATCAATAGAGCCCTGCCCTAACACCAGAACCCCTGACCCTGGGGCCATGAATTTCACAATTTTGGTAGAGGCACTCTTGCTCATCATAATTATTTACTGAATTAGTGTATTTAATACCTAGGAGCAGAGAAGAAGATTTTCAAAGATTTAATGCATTTTCATTATATAATCAATATAGAGCCCAGCCCTAACACCAGAACCCCTGACCCTGGGGCCATAAAATTCACAATTTTGGTAGAGGCACTATTGCTCATCATAACTATGTACTTAGTTAGTTTATTTAAAACCTAGGAGCAGAGAAGAAGATTTTCAAAGATTTAATGCATTTTCACTATATAATCAATAAAGCCCCGCCCCAACTCCAGAACCCCTGACCCTGGGGCCATGAGTTTCACAATTTTGGTAGAGGCACTCTTGCTCATCATAACTATGAACTTAATTTGTTTATTTAATACCCAGGAGCAGAGAAGAAGATTTTTAAAGACTTACTGCATTTTCACTATATAATCAATAGAGCCCCGCCCTAACACCAGAACCCCTGACCCTGGGGCCATGAGTTTCACAATTTTGGTAGAGGACTCAATGCTGATTACAATCATACCAACAGTTTGACTGCTTGATGTCCGGGAGTAAAGAAGAAGATTTTTAAAGATTGCACTATTTTTAGTGGTTTTTGCCCCACCCCCCAGGCCCCAGGGGGGCGGGGACCACCAAATTCACAATTTTTGTTCCCCTTCACCCATAGATGCTATATGCCAAATTTGGTTGAAATTGGTTCAGTGGTTTCAGAGAAGAAGCTGAAAATGTTTAAATGTTAACGCACGACGCACGACGGACGACGGACAAAAACGGATAGCAATAGGTCACCTGAGTTTACTCAGGTGACCTAAAAACAAGAACTGCTGACTGTATTGAAACTTTTCAAAGACTTGTGAAAAATGTTATATATTTATTTAATCAAAATATATCAGGTTTTATATTTCAAGTGTCGTAAAACATCGCTAGTATTAGCAACTCGGAAATCGGAATTATGTTAGCCCGTATCGGGTTTTAGTTATTTTCATTCAATATGTTTCCAGTTTAGATTGTTGCTTATCAAATGGTCAAAGACGGTATTTCTTTTGTTAAACTTTATTTCTAATAGACATTGATAATGACCTTCTTGTAAACGTTTACTCAAACTGTAAACATTTAGAGCATATAATCGAAACGTCGCCATTTACATGTGTAATCGTTTCGCCCTTATTGGTAAACAATCAGAGAACAAAACAGATTTGTATGGGAGGAATCCCTTTGCTGGGGGGGGGGGGGGACTCACCAGAAACTCCTCTTTGGGGTCCAAAACCACACTCAACACAGGGGCCTCATGTCCCTCAAATTTCTTAGTGTCCCCTGTTGCAATGTTAACCATTTTGATTGTGAAGTCACTGGAATACAACATTTACTAATTTTAACACCATTTTTCTCAGCTTTCAAGTATTTGTTAAAATGATTTCTCATTGATTTTAATTCATTTGCAGCAGTAAGTATTTACACCATGATTCAGTCTTCACGAAAACTTTTCAAACTAACTGGCCATGCAGTCGGACCAGTGAACTTTCAAAATTTACAAGCCCACCAAAATTTTTACTGGCCCCTTTCATAAAAAAAATAAAATAAATACATTTTCATAACTGTGAATTTATACATCATTACATGTTTACGTACTTCAACTTTTGAAATGCCGCCATTTTTCGCCCTTTGTCGCGTTTCGGTAAGTTGTTCATTGGAACGTTGAACATTTTACATAATAGTTAATAATTACTTGCTAGTTCCGGTTGTTACGTAATACATCCATGTTATAATAGGGTTATAATAATTCGATTCAATAACACGAGCTTGTTCTTTTTATTTAATATATAAATGGAATTTACGCAAGTAAGTCAGTTGAAAAAATTTTTGACTGCATGTGTATGATTTTTATGATCAACAAGCCCATCGGACTTCTTAAATTTTGATTTTCACTGACCCGACCTCAAAATTCACTGGCCACGGTCTTCGGACCAGCGAGTTTTCGTGAAGACTGATGATTTATGAACAAAATGTAAAGAAAAAAATTCAGAGAACTTGTGCAGACAAAGGATATAAACAAAACATTTTTCAGAATTGCATATAAAAATAAGTATATAGTTTAATGAAATTTTCAATCAAAAACATTGTCCCGTTTAATAGTTAGTAGGAAATGGAATTCAAACAAAAGTGATGATTAATATATAGCAAGTTATAGATTAATTCACTGAAAGCATCAACTAATTTTTGAGAGCATCTACCCAGATAATTCAAAATCACTGGAATTTCCCAATGAATTATTGTTATTCCACACATAGCATTGCATTATTAACTTCCTTTTAATAATGATAATGTTGTGCAATGTTGAATGAGTTTATTGCATCCAAACCCCCGGAGAGGGTGAAAAACTACAAACAAACAATACAAAAATGTAAGCAATATGTCGATATAAAACATACATAATAAAAATATGACTAGAGCGGGTTTCCATAGTTTTGAATTTTTAACAGATTTCAAGGAGGAGATGTTCTAACGAAATAATTTCCAAAAGATAATAGACAGACATCAACATAGTTTATCCCTAGCATGTTTACAGATGTATTAATAATGGAATAATCAATCAATTGTTGCAATCAAATTTAACGATCAAACAAAGACAGGCAAAAAACGCGCCAAGTGCGCCTTGACTCAATATGACAGTTAAAAAATTACACATGACTAGAAAACGAATATTATGCATTGCCTACACATAATAGTAAATGAAAAATCATAAAACTTACTTCATAGGTGGCTTTAAATGCAGTAAAATAAGCTGGGTTCTGGAACCCACGAGGTTGGCACTGATGCCTTAGATCGTTTCCGGTAAACAATAAAAGTAAGGTAAAAACCAACAAATCCGGAAAGATTAATTCCGGGGCACTACACTCCCCTCCTGATTTTACAAAAAATCACTCTAATAAAATAATTCAAAACAAACTGACAATTAATAAGACCTTACATAAAGGGTAATAAGAAAACAATCATT
>NW_026934870.1:0-22500 GCF_032062105.1 Saccostrea cuccullata
TATCTAAAGACAAACACCTATCATGTGAAATTAGGAGACAATTGGTGAAACTGTGACAGGTTTTTGTCCAATATCAGTCTTTAAATTGATATCAGAAACCCTGGATATCTTTAATAGACGGCTTTTTTATAAGTTCCAATAAGAATGCACTAAAGAGGTTTGACTGTATTATGTCTAAACAAGTAGCATTAATATGAAACAGAATTATGTTATTAATATGAACTCTAATTCAATTCAAAATCTTAAGAAAAAATATACAGTAAAACATGATTACAGTAAACATGCATATATTTTGATTCACAATTGCAACAAAGTGATTTTATTCAATCCCAATGTGCTTTCACAAGTATTGCAACCTTAAGAGTTTCAAATGCACTTGTTTCTGTATTTTTATGTTATCTGACAATTTAGTAATACAAAAAGGAAAAACAGTGATCTCTTTTGGAGCATTCCAAACAAATGAATTTTTTTTTTAACTTTACAAGAGAAACCTGTAAACTCAACCACGTTGCAACTCACCTGTCAGAAAAAACTGACACCAATTCCGTCGTCATAATGATTCATCCGAGAGGAACAAAGTTAATTATCTCCCCTTATTAGATCACGACCTCATATATATCACCCAGGGTTCAATTGATTGAGCCAGACAACCCTGCTCTCTTTCATACATCTTTCTGATTGCAACAAAAGTCAGACATAGCAGGGGAAGGATGAGTCTAGCTACCTTAAAGCTCTGCCTCTTGCGAATTTTCCCAATAATCTATGATTCTTGTTCAACAACGATACGAGCATAGTGACATGTTATGCCAACAAAAACAATGCACTGCAATCATTTTCTTTTTTGATGCGAATATTCATGAACTTTAATAGGATATTTCCAGAAATGGGATTTAGCTCTCGTGGGGGGAATTTATTGGCACTGTCTATCATATCAGCACACACCATAATAAGAGAAAACAAAGCCTATAGGCTTAATTCGGTAGTCTGGAAGCTCCGACAATATTTGACCAGAGAATACGTTAAAACCAATTTAGTGGGAAAAAAACTAGAGGCAATTTTAGATTGCTAATTTCAATTAAAAATACTTCAGGCTGAAAATCAATTTTGTTCAAATTGAGGCAGAGACAACATCATTACCTTCACTTCCAGACAATAAAAGACAATTTTGTCACAATTTGTTTTACAACAACTTTAGATGTTCAACACTTTTTTAACTTGTTCATTTTACTCATTTTTTAAAAGCAGTTAATCATTGTTTAAGAATGCCTTCCTAAAATTCATTCAATTCATATACATGTACATTGAAAAACAGTAAGAAAAAAAATTGTGTTCTTCACATAACAAGAGGCCCACGGGCCTTATAGGTCACCTGAGCATCATACAACAACTTTCAAATGATTGAATTTGGTTCATGGTTTAAGCTAGATGCTATTGCATTCACGATTTTGAAAGAGGCACCAATGCTAATCATAACTATACACTTACCAATTGTTTGGTTTGTTTACTTAATACCCATAAGCAGGGTAGGGGAACAAAAATGTATGTCAACTAATCAGTAATATTCAGCGATAATCAGGAGTGCTCCTACCACACATGAACCCCTGACCCTAGGTCTACACATTGCACAATTTTTGAAAAGGCACACTCGCTTATCAAAAATGTTTGATTAATACCAAGGAGCATATTTCAAACAATTCATTTTCAGTATATAAGTAGAGCCCCCCCCCAAATTTTGGTATCCCAGACCCAGGGGCCATGAAATTCACAATTCTGGAAGAAGAGTCCATCATAAATATGTAAATAGTTCATCTGCTTATTACCCAGAAGTAGAGGAAAAGATTTTCATAGATGTAATGCATTTTCACTATATAATCAAAAGAGCCCCGCCCTAACACCATAATCCCTGACCCTGGGGCAATAAAATTCACAATTTATGTAGAGACACTCTTGCTCATCAAAACTATGTCCTTAATTAGTTTATTTGATACTCAGAAGCAGAGAAGAAGATTTTCAAAGATTTAATGCATTTTCACTATATAATCAATAGAGCCCCGCCCTAACACCATAACCCCTGACCCTGGGGCCAAAAAATTCACAATTTTGGTAGAGGCACTCTTGCTCATCAAAACTATGTACTTAATTAGTTTATTTAATACCTAGGAGCAGAGAAGAAGATTTTCAAAGATTAAATGCATTTTCACTATATAATCAATAGAACCCCACCCTAACACCATAACCCCTGACCCTGGGGCAATAAAATTCACAATTTATGTAGAGACACTCTTGCTCATCATAATTATATACTTAAGTAGTTTATTTAATACTCAGGAACAGAGAAAAAGATTTTCAAAGAAATAATGCATTTTCACTATGTAATCAATAGAATAATAATAATAATAATAACTAGAAACGATCTCGTTGCGAGCAACGAGAGGTCTTCCGTCCGCTTTTGGAAAAGAAACCCTCGAAAAATCGAGCTAAAAAGAGATTCAAAATTTGGTCACAAGGAGGATTAAACCCATGTCGCCAAAGTGAATGCGCTTTTTTAAAAAAATACTTTTTTATCCCCAACGCGCTAACCATTAAGCTATTGAGAGTACTGCTATAAATATACTTGTGTATACTTTTGCAACAGTTCACCTGTCTAAGAATTATAAAAAAGCATTCATAATTTCGTGCCAAACGCCACGAGTAAATATTCGCGCCTTTTCTTTGGACTGATCTATTAATAGGTATGATAGCTTCAATTAAATTTCAAAAATAAAACATTCTTAGCGCCTTTATTTTATTTCGACGTTAAGAAAGTATATGTAACACATTATACACATAACATATCATATCTAGCCCAGTTACACTAAAGCAGTGAAACGGAAATTAAGTTTTAAGATTGACACTCAATTGCAACGTTCTACTGTAACGTGTTGGACCTGAGCGGTCAGTAGGTCCGTGCTCGGATTACCGAGTTTTACTGGGGATATGATTGAATGCAATATATACAGATAATAATATGACACCTGCCTGGTGTCTTTAAATCAAATGACCTAAGTGCTTTGTACAATTATATATCTTCAGTTAATACCGGCATCTGCCTGGTGCCATATGACAATTGCCTCACTATACAACTGACTATATGAGTCAACAGCCACCTGCCTGGTGCCTCTTGATTTAGCCTTTAACACCTGCCTGGTGTCTTACTGCTTACCAAGTTGCCATTATAACTCTAGCCAAGTAGCTACAATATACTTACACAGTATGATTTAACTTTGTAAGAGCTTCTCTGTCCTAATGACAAACCTATAGCTAACGTCACACAACTATATTTTAACAAGTCACTAACTACAGCAACTTTGCACAATCCGATTTGATCGATACACTCTAAATTGGTTTCTGTACCAAAGTGTAGACACAAGCCAGTTGGCTGTACTGCCCCCTTGTACCTCAACTTCATCAATGATCATAAGTTATCAGATATCATATTGATAAAATACAACAGACTGCCTTTCTTTTGGCAACACTATTATTATTTTCTAACAGAACATCATTTATCAATAATACTTGTATAATTCTTTTGTCAATTGACCAATTAATTACAATATTTACATTGATTAGCTATTATAATATAAACAAGTAACGGGACGTAACTCCTCCAACCATTTCACTACTACGTTAGAGTCGAAGTAGTTTTTTACATTTCATGTATCCTTATGTCAGAATCGTTTAATCAAACGCTCAACTGCCTCCATAAACCCCTACTCGCGAAATGGCGGAGTTGACAGAGGCAGCCGCCATCTTGGGCCCGCTTCAGATTTTCAAATGTTAATATCTAGAGTTCAGATTAACCAATAATCAAACAACTTATATAGTAAGCATCAATAGAAAGATCTCTATTAATATTCCAAAAATAAATAAAAACTATTGGAAAACAAAAAAGTTAGAAAATACGCTTTTTTCAATTCGCATCTCCTAACGATAGGAAGTATTGACGACGAACGAAAGGTCACGTCATGGATAGTATCTATCACGATTTATAATCCCTGAAAGTTTCACATTGATATCTTTTACCGTTCTTGAGATTAACCACAGACAAAATGTCATTTTAAAATCAGGAAATGTCCTGTAACTTGGCACCAGATTGGAATTTTCAAAAAATCGCTCAGATAGATCAAGTTCATGTTACGACACATCGTTTCTGAAAATTTCATGTAATTTCATCCAGTAGTCTTCGAGAAATCGCGTGCACAAAATTTTGGAAAAAAAATAATAAAAAGAATAATAATAATAAGAAACAGTAGAATAACTATAAGGTCTTCCGTGAAGACGGAAGACCTATATAATACTTTATTTAGAGAAGGTAACCCAATTAGTGCGAACACTAGTCTTCCTCGGGGCCTTCTTTAAAAAACACATATACAATGCATATATACAATAGATAAAATTACAATTATGAGACAATAAAAAATCAACCAGTATATATGTTACAAACAAATAAAAACATCAGCATTTCAGTATAGAGAGAAAGAAAAAAAAAAAATCACACAGAATCATTGCGTTTTATAAGCAGAAAATTTTCAACACTTCTTTTAAATATTGCAGGGGATTGAGAATTTCTGATATTAATTGGTAACTCATTCCAGATAATAACCCCTGAATATTGTAAAGAATTTTTAAATAAGTTTGTTTTATATTTTGGTAGTCGAAGTTCGGAATTTGTTTCTGAGCGTAAAGTGTATGATCCAGAACTTTGAAATTCAAAAAGACTATGCATATAATCAGGAGACATTCCCCACCCTAACACCATAACCCCTGACCCTGGGGCCATAAAATTCACAATTTTGGTTGAGGCACTCTTGCTCATCATAACTATGAACTTAATTAGTTTATTTAATACCCAGGAGCAGAGAAGAAGATTTTCAAAGAAATAATGCATTTTCACTATATAATCAATAGAGCCCCACCCTAACACCAGAACCCCTGACCCAGGGGCCATGAATTTCACAATTTTGGTAGAGGACTCAATGCTGATTACAATCATACCAACAGTTTGACTGCTTGATGTCCGGGAGTAAAGAAGAAGATTTTTAAAGATTGCACTAATTTTAGTGGTTTTTGCCCCACCCCCCAGGCCCCAGTGGGGCAGGGACCACGAAATTCACAATTTTTGTTCCCCTTCACCCATAGATGCTTTATGCCAAAATTGGTTGAAATTGGTTCAGTGGTTTCAGAGAAGAAGCTGAAAATGTTTAAATGTTAACGCACAACGGACGACGACGGACGAAAACAGATAGCAATAGGTCACCTGAGTTTACTCAGGTGACCTAAAAATACTGGCTTGCCATTAATTAAAATTAATTAAAGAAAGGATGCTAACACCTATCTAACATAGTTATCCAAAGACACAACAGATTCAGAAAGAAAATCAAAGGCCTGATGGCCTGAGAGGCGCATCGCAGTGAGGGTATAAAACTTTTTCTTCTTAGAAAAATTCAACGTAAATGTTAAGGGAATGAAATAAACCAGTTATAAGGATAAAAAAAAAAAGGTTTCTTTGAGGTTCGAACAATTGAGCCATGGCATTTTTAGCCAGTCGATCAGGAGGGTGAAAAAAAAAAGGGTAGTCTGTTATATCAATTATGATTAATTGATATTTAATTAATTCATTATTGATTTTAATCATATTTTAATTTTTTTTATATTTTATTCTTTGACTATTAGCATAGTAGGAATCGGAGATGAAATAATGAATGACATTATAGAAATTACTGTGAAGTAATGATTATTGAATAATTCTACATAATTTCATATCTGAATTATTTCAGTTTCTTTCATTATGTGCACTTTTATAAATATCAAAACTTTGTTTTTAATTTCTTTTTCTCAATCAAAATGGCACAATACGTAAACAATAGTTATAAACATGAAATGTTCATAAAAATAATACAGGACTAAATAAAAACAATCCGGCTTGGTACACGGTTTATTATGAACCCCTCAATATTGCGGCGATTCCCTCCAATATTTTCGATATAATTTTAGCTATGAAACCTTAGCGGTTAGGATTGAACTTTTAAAAAGTCTATGTTTATAAGGTATTAGAAACACTATAAATTGAAATTCACAGTAATTGCAGTTTTTATTAGTCAATAATCACATTTAACTGACATTTCACCAATATCCGATCATATCGCTGTTTGTGACCTCGTGGAAATATTTTCCCGATAGGTGGCGCTTGTGCAAGAATTTATTCAGTTGTACATCTTACTATTCGTTTACTCGAGTGAAAAAAATAATAACATCCCCTTTATTTAAAAAAATAACGATTCTGTCTCTATGTCTCAATTGCTAGTGATACATTTTTAAAAAATAATGTTAGTGATGCTTCCTGATAGGAATACAAATAATTGCACCTTACAAAACCGAATAATTTATAGTACGAGCTGTTTTTATGCAAATAGATCTTAAAGGTGGCAGAGGATAGTTTCGAATAAAGTACCGGTCAAAAAATAGAAAAAATAGAGAAACCTGAGGTTTGAATGCATATTATAGGTAATTTCATAGCTAGAATATTTTATGGGTGCATTTGGAGGGAATTGGTGGCCTTGTATATTTTATTGAAATATGACACTTTAGTGTCACTACTACTGTTTATGGGATATGGACTAGAAATACGAAACTAAGCTCAAAACTCGCTCTACCGGTATTTCACCAGAAAAGCGGGGTGGGTTCACAGGATGAATTGTAGCTTGAAAACGAGGTGGTTGAGCCATTATCTCTTGCTGTTCATTGGTATGTACAAATGTTATTCTGCAATTTGTGTGGTAGCTTAGGTCAGGCGCACGGGCCTGGAAGCAGATGCGGCTGCGGCGAAATAGTGAAAATAGGCTTGATTCACATGAAATTTTGAGATTGTCCCTGCGCCATCTTTAGGGCTCATTGTGTAAGTTGTACATGTTTTATTCTTAAAACCTTCAAATTTCTCAAGGGACTACATCATACTATTATTACATGTAGAGGGAATTTAAAATTTTTCAATGCACATTTTTAAAGCAGCTCAATATTAAGTAAACCGTCAGTCAAACGATTTGATTGCAAAAAAAAACTATCCTCTGCCACCTTCAAGAATGCATCAATTTTTAGAAATGTGAATTTTAGTCTGATTTTTATACAAAAGGGTTTATTTATGTAAGTCAATTTAAAAAAATACTTTGTTTCTGTTATTTAAAATCTGTACAGTTAGGTATATTCACTAAAAAGCAAGGGGGGTTACTCTTTTCCAGCATACATTTTTAAAGACTTTGAACCATCAGCATAATAAATCATATAAGATTCAGGCATTTTTTACCAGAGAATAAATTAATTGTTTGAATTTGATACTTTGGGAATTGTCGCATAATTAAAATCATGTCTTGCTTTAATTAATTAAATCTAATTAAAATTTAAGTGTATTAATTAGTGCGATATCACTGAAATTACATATATTTGCCATTTTTTCAACCTAATTTACTAAATATACGAGGGCTGTTCAATAAATAATGTCCTGAACTATATAACATACATTACAGATATCATTTGACATTAAACTTGACTTTCTCTCATTATTGAATCTTTCATGAATTTATAACAGTTTATGTGACCACTTTTCATCACATAGTTTCATGTGAGAAGCTGGAAAACAAGGGCTTTTCGAGACACTGCATTATAAATTAATGGTAAAGAATCAGTAAACTAAAGTTAAAATAAAAGCTTCATTATAGCTGTCGTAAAACTTGTTAAAAATCCCAAAGAAATATTCACTGAAATATATGACATTTACAGCAACCAATGCCTGTTTAATAGACAAAAGAGCAGGTAAATTTCAATGATCAAAAATTATATAATGGGCATCAAAAATGGGTACCCTCCTTGCCAACAAAAATTATAACAACTTATGTACTGGTTGCCAAATTTCAACAAATAATATTTGATGATGTATGATTGACTTTAAGACACATAGCAAATTTGATAGACATCATATCGGGAGCAGTTTACACTGTTTTTAAGAAACGTTTGACGGCAAAAAAGCTTGGTACTCAAAGGTCACCCTATATTTTGAAAAATGAGTGAAAACGACAGCGTATACGAAATTCTTAATAATTATTTTAAAATATCAGTAATTTTAGTTATCCACGTTTGTTTTATTTTTAAATAGATATTGGAACATGAATCTATTGATTAAAACCCTCAAAACAAAATTTACCATAAGATCTACTTGATAAAAACAGCGAATGTCTGACAAGAGCAAAGAAATTCAAGAGCCTAGAGACAGATTTATATGTAAATTTCTTAAAAATTAGTGGTATTGTTGTTCAAATTCGTATTCGGAGAGACAGTTTAATTTCTGGAGGAGTCTAGAAAGCAATTTTTTTGCAAAAAAATCAAAAGGTTTATTAGAGGAAGGACCCAGAATCAGGAATCCACTACATTGAATTTCTTCAAGATAGTGTCCAAACCCGCATGCCCTGAAGAGTAAAGGGGTTTTCGGGATAAACAGAAAGTTAATGTTTTTTCACATGAGCAATATTCGCCAAATTTTTTACCTTTTGACTTGTTTTTATTTTCAAACTTGAAAAAAACACCTTTCAGAGGGAAGAAACAAGTCCGGGAAATCATTGGATCTGCCATTTTCCAGTATACTAAGGGCCATACCCAAAAATGAGTTCTAACAACAATCAGAAATTGGATAAAAAATGTTACGGACATGTATTTTACTTAAAAGAGATTAATTAGTAAAATCATGAAGACTAAAACATTGAAAAGCGTCTTTTGCTTCTTTCTGAGCACCGAGGACATTATTTATTGAACAGCCCTCGTAATTATTTTGAAAATAAAAATCAGTCAGCATACCTAAATGTCACTAAATCTAACCATGTATAGTACAAAAAAACTCTTTTTGCTTTATTTTTCCAAATTTAACCTATTCTGTTATTGATATTTTCATAAAATATGCCCCCCCCCTTTTCAATTTTTAAATTTATCTATATTTAAATGTGACAGAATCTAAATTTTTCAGTGGTTTGCTCTAAAATGACTATTTTTATTTGAATAATAACAAAACAAAGAGTTTATATGGCATATTTAATGAAGTAATATCAATAAAATGTGCATTCTCATGTAATTATTGAATTCTGCTAGGCCCATATAATCTGCCTACAATTGCCCAGGATGGACAGAATAATCACTTTTAGTATTCAGGAGAATGAAATGTATGTATTTGATTAATCATAACTGTTAAAAGTGAATATCAGACTCTTAGATAGAATTCAGGTAGGACAAACAAATTTTTACAGTGCATTTTCATTACACTGAAGAAATGGCTGCAGGGGTAGGGTGTTGAACAGCTATTTCCTGGACACTTTTTCTTTAGCATATGATGCAAGAGGGTTTTTTGCATATCATGATAAATATCTTGAAAGTTGAAAGGGGTTTTAACTTTGCAAAGAAGTTATAGGTATATAAAACCAAGTGAAAAAGAGATAAAATGGAATTTCATAGAACATGAAAAATAGGGGAGTATGTGATACATGTGAGCACATTTCACCAAGATGTGCCCTTTATATTTGACTTTTTACATATAAATGTATTTGAAATAGATTAAAATTACCATTGAACACTTTTTTGCTGGTATATTTATCATCTGGAGTTGTAAGAATTGCATTTGTTTTATGTGTAAGAAACAATATGGGGTTAAGGTGGTTGACCGAGAATTGGTGAGGTCTCTTATTTGGCCATAACTTTTTTATTTTTCAATGAATCAAGACATATTTGGTATATTTTTACTCAAAATTGCATGTTCTTTTTGAATTGAGCAAGGTTTATTACTTGCAAGACAAACTTTGAAAGTTAAAGGTGGCAGAGGATAGTTTCGAATAAAGTACCGGTCAAAAAATAGAAAAAATAGAGAAACCTGAGGTTTGAATGCATATTATAGGTAATTTTATAGCTAGAATATTTTATGGGTGCATTTGGAGGGAATTGGTGGCCTTGTGTATTTTATTGAAATATGACACTTTAGTGTCACTACTACTGTTTATGGGATATGGACTAGAAATACGAAACTAAGCTCAAAACTCGCTCTACCGGTATTTCACCAGAAAAGCGGGGTGGGTTCACAGGATGAATTGTGGCTTGAAAACGAGGTGGTTGAGCCATTATCTCTTGCTGTTCATTGGTATGTACAAATGTTATTCTGCAATTTGTGTGGTAGCTTAGGTCAGGCGCACGGGCCTGGAAGCAGATGCGGCTGCGGCGAAATAGTGAAAATAGGCTTGATTCACATGAAATTTTGAGATTGTCCCTGCGCCATCTTTAGGGCTCATTGTGTAAGTTGTACATGTTTTATTCTTAAAACCTTCAAATTTCTCAAGGGACTACATCATACTATTATTACATGTAGAGGGAATTTAAAATTTTTCAATGCACATTTTTAAAGCAGCTCAATATTAAGTAAACCGTCAGTCAAACGATTTGATTGCAAAAAAAACTATCCTCTGCCACCTTTCTCCGCGCAGTGCACGTGCAGATAAGCTCCTTCGTTTGTTGATGTTTTCTCTCTTTGTTTTTAATTGTTTGTTTTTCGTAACCTTTATTGATTCAAAGTAAAAACAACATTTATGTATAAGATTTTATGTTATTTGCTGTTTAAAATTAGATTATGGATATCGCCAACTTGTCAATATACATTGGCACTATTTTCAATAGCGTGTTAAGAATCAATATTATTGAGTCCTTTGCCGCCGCTGTAAACAAGAAAGAAATGCTGGGTGATCGCAATGAGGCTGCATCGAAAACGATGCGCCTCAAAAATGGAATATTTGAAGAAGCAATTATTTTGAAAAATGATTTTTTTGGGGGTGGGGGAGGGGTGGGGTTGGAGATAAGGGATTTCAAATATGGGTGGGTAGGGTGGGTAATGGCACACACAATCTATAAACAGAATCCTATATCCTTGGTAGGGGGAGTGAGCCCAGGCATTGAAATTCATTTCAGTTTGAATTCATCCCAATCAAAAGTATGAAAGTTATAAAGAAAACTCAATTCAACAATTCTTTGAAACGTGGCCTGGGCTTCTAAAAACTGACCCAAAATCAAGTTCATGGCACCTTAAAATCAACATACTTAATTTTGAATTATTCCAGTCAATCATTTCAAAGTTATGACATCATAAGGCTAGTGACATTAATAAGATTGTATGACATCATAAGGCTGGTGACAGTACAAGAATGGTATGACATCATTAGGCTAGTTACACTGCCATGTCAAAAACAAAACTGGTGCATGTCTTTTATGCCAGTAAGTGGGAAATGGTTACCAGTGACAAGTGACATTTACTATCATCCCATTAGTTGTGTTGGTCAATCTGTCAGGAGAATTATTAAGTGGACCATGGTTTACTTGCATTTAAAAGCCATAAGAAATCTCTGCAATCCCAAGTTTCTAATTTCCTGTTGCCATTACTCGATCATTGGTGGTTTGATCTAGCCATAAAATGTGCTGTTTTTGGATGAAGAATGGTCTTAATTCATTGAATCTCCTTCAGTGTGAATAATGCATGTTGCATTATTATGTAAATTGGTCATACAAACATTATTAATTCCACTGGGATAATGCACAATCAATAAACTCATAGTAATATAAAGCGGCATTGCAAAACCTTCAAAGACGTGTGAAAAGCTCAATTGCTTATGAAATAAGACATTTAGTTGGAGAGCAAATAAATCACTCTTTTTATGGCTTACCTCTTTGGCTCAGCAACACCTCTATAACATCAATTTCTGTAGAGCAATCAGGGATTGTACTTTGCTGGTTAAATTCATAGTTGCATGTTTACCAGTGAATCCACCTTCTACAGAAAATAGCCTTTTCCTTCAGATATGCTTAATTAACAGTTCAGATAAGCACTTTAAAGTGTTTGTTCAAGAACAATTATTGGACACTTAGATAATGAACATATGGTTAAGACAATGATATTCACAGTAGCTGAGCTTGACTTTCTGTTACTCTAATATTGGTATAATAGTTTTACCACACAGAAGCACCATGCAGAGGACAATACATGTACATCAGAAAAGCAGAACTTAACTGAACCTGAATTGCACTTATTAAGTAAAACATTATCATAGTAAATCTCAAAGATCACTTAGAACAGCCAAAATCACTTTGCAATATCTGTCATTTGTTACATAAAATTGATTTTTCATTATTTTTTGCATTTCTTGGTGCCAAAATATGAGCTGGCTTCATTAGGTAAGATTTCATGTAAAGACAAATTGCATTAAGCACCTTTTATGCAGAACATTGCAAAAATTGAACCAAATTTAGTCTCTGCTAAGTCTGTACCTCTACTGTTTTTTTTTCTTTTAACTAAGAAGGGAGACAAATATTACTGAAATCTACAGCAGTTCCAATAAACAAAATTTTGACCTTGGGATTAGACTCTGTGTAGCAAATTCTGTTAAAAATGAACAAAATCTGTATTGAGGAACACTGCCTTTCTTAACAATTGTTAAACAAATATACAGAAGTATATACCTTAATGTAAGTCAATTTGTATGCCATTTTTTAAAAAAAAATAATTTTCCTTATGTATTCCTTATAAAACTTTTATGGCCCAATGTGGCTCTATCCTATCCCCAGTGATCAAGATTTGAACAAACTTAAATATTCATTGCCTGGAGATACTTCCATATAGAAAAGATTTTTCAGTATTTTTTGTATGTTTTTCAATGTGTCCACATCCAACTCCAAAAGACCTGCTTTGAGTTATCTTGAATACACTACCTATGTTGCTATTTAGAAGATGATTTTTACAGATTTTTCCTAAATATATATATACTCATGGAAAAGTTTGATTGCCCAGACTGATTCCACCCTATCACCATAGGGCATGATTTGAACAAACTTGAATCTAAACCATACCAATTAAGAAGCTTTCATACAAGTTTCATCTTTGGAAGATGTGTGGCCCTTCATTTGAAATAAAAAATCCTCTATATCAATGAAGAATACTCTGTGCCAAGTTTGGTAGAAGAACCTGGCCCAGTGGTTCTGGAGAAGATGACTCATGAAAGAGAAGACCTACTGGTACTTGAAAATGTAGGCCAGCTCCAGCATCCAAAGCAAGTCAAGTATAGTGTCTATATATAGATACATCATCCATGCTAGTTAGATAAAGGTAGAGCTTCCTGCTTTCTAGGGAATGGACTCGCTCAAAAATTTTAAATCTGATAACTCATCTGTAAAGTAGAGGTCAATTCCAGGATCATCTAAGTTTCATCATCCATGATGCAAGATGATCCAAAGGGGGCTTATTTCCTTGAGCATACACTTCCTCCAAAAACATTTACCTTACATGATTACTCATCTTAAAGATTTTGGTCAGAGTCAGTATCTGAGGCAAATTTGGTGGTGTTCATCCAATGATGCATCATTCTAGCAGGTTGGTGCAGTTAGAGCATATTTAGCTACTTGAAAATGTGAGAATGAACCTGCTCCTAGAACTTTTCCTGATCTCTCATCTTGAAAATGAAGGTCAAATTCAGCATCTGAAGTCAGTGCTAGTGTCCATCCCTAGAACTGGGATGCCAATGCTAAAGCCAATGTGGAGAACATAGCAATTAAGCTCATCTTGGTCACTTTAGAGATTAAATAGTGTAAAATTCAACTTTGGTCAATAACTTTGTATCAAATTGCATTACGGTAATTAACTCATGACAAATAACCACCTCTAACAATGAACTAACCTAGGACAAATTTTACCAAATTATACTAATGTTAACAACAACAAAAATTGAAGATAAGGCCAGATAAAATTAATCTTTAGATTCTCATCCCCGCCCGCCCCTCTCAAAATGTCCCGCCCCGGCGTTTTTTATTTTGATTTTTGGGTGTTAATAAAGGCATATTCAGTAAGAATTTAGGTGAAGTTTAAGAGTTATCTCCCGTCTGTATTAAAAGTCGCGTGTCGCTATTTATAGCCAAAGAGCCATGTGAAGAATGTAGAAAAATCGGCAATAAAAGCAGTTAAGATATGTAAGGAAAAGATTATTTGTCAGTATAGAGAAGGCAGAGAAAAAACAATAGCATAAACACATCTAGATACCATTACTGCCATTCATGAGTAAGTTTTTAAAGATTTTTTAAAACTAAGTATAAAAAATAAACATGCAAAATGATACCTGGTCAAGTTTAAACGATCTCCAACTGTGTGTGATTTTGATTTGAAAAAAAAAATAAAACATCGTAGGGAGGTTCTAGAGAATGTTTAGTGCTAAGAAAATGTTAATAGCCATTCTCTGTAACCACTTAAACTTCGTTGCCACGCATGGTCACCGATTTTGATGAAACTTCACCCATGCTTAGTACTTGACACCATAAACAATTATCAAACAAAATTTCGTTGCTAAGTGTCTCGGTTGCTATGGCAACAGCCGGAAAAGTTTGAAAAATCGAGATTTTCAGCCACTTTAAATCTTGACTGTGGCTTAATAAAAACTAGAAAAAGCACACGAACCATTCTCACAAAAACATGACACCTTGATGTCACTTATACTGTAAAGAAACTGTTTATAATATATCTTCAAGTAAGTGGTAACCAAGGGTACATTTGGAATACATTTAAAATGCTGAAATATGCTAAAAACACTCCGTATTCACTAATGGTAGGTGTTACATGCTCAAACTCAATCAACGACTTAAGAAAAACAATGAAAATGTTTGACCTTAAGTATATAGGTATAAGCAATATTATTCTATAAATAACTCTTATGGTTGCCATGGTAACACAGTGTAACCATGCAAAACCAGTAACTAAGATTGGGTTAATGCTACTGTCTTGAGGAAAAACATGAAAATTCAAGACTGGCAAATATGCATCCTTAGGACCTTGCAACACCAAAACCATAAGTAATTGCTACTTTGCAGTGTTACCATGGAAACAAAGTAGCAGTGCTTAAAAGTGAATTTTTTTTGCTGCATTAAGAATTAAATTGCCATATAATCAAGAAACAAATTAAAGGACTCAGCTTGAATAGTACTTATCTGTTAGAACTGAAGTTGAATATCTCCATATATTGATAAAATTTGATGAAGAAAACAACACTGTTGCTATGGTTACCAAGAAGGGAAAATGTTCGATTTTGTGAACTTTATATCAATATTAAACCCTGTGTGCCAACTTCTTGCATCCACTTAGAGATTGAATGATAGTCAAAATTAAAAAGTCAGGTTAGCTGTTAATAAATATCAATCATAAAAGTTTTGGGAATCTACATTTAAGGGTACGTATCCAAGGAAAGAAAATATTTTTCAGGTTTTTAAGCATATATTTTCTGCTTATTTCCATAGCAATGCTCTATTTAAAGAATCTAATCTGAATTTTTTCAAATGGGAAAACTAGGAGCACACCAACATCTTTAAAAATTGATCATAGTTATTAGGAAATGTGCTTTTTTAAAAGATAGGATCAGATTTAAACATACAGAGTGTTACTTTGAAGGCTTTCTGTGGTATAAAAACCTTGGCAACCATTGCCAACCAAAATGAAATATAATTTGTTCTTTGTATATGTTTCAAGGCTCTTTTTTCTATTATTTAGTCACATTTCATCCTATAATTGCTTTTTATTTTTACGTGTATGACTTTATAAAATTCAATAAATATTTTTTTTTACTTTTGAATACTTTGTTACCATAGTAAAGTATGTAATAGTTGATTTACCAAACATGTTTATCATGCATTTGAGACATCTGACCTTCAACTTTTGGAAACAGTCATTGCCAATTGTTTGCTTTGCCGCAAATTTTAACTATGGGGCTCTAAACATGTTAAAAAATGCCATTTTTCGAACTTTAAGACATGTTGCCATGGTAACTATAAAACATAGCAACCAATTTTTGCCAGATTTCAGTTTAGGGTATCAACGGCTTTTATCATAGAGAGTTTGGAAAAATTCTGAGACTATGCGTGCCACAGCTCCTATATAAAATTTCAAATCATTACAGAGAATGGCTCTTAAATATCAAACCTGTTCAGGCCTCGTTTTTTTTGGTAGGATATTTTATTAGAATATTTTATAGATTTTGTAAATATGACCTATTTTATTGTCGAACATGTCAAGTCTCAAGAACAATCCAATTTTTGAGGAAGGTGGGAACCTATGATATTTTACAGAAAACAGAGGGATTTGTAGGTAAAACTAAAGGGTCTTTAGGGAAAGGCCGATGAGAAGTCATGCATACAAAATTTATTGATATCAGAACCCCACCTCATTTTGTTTTGCGTGTGCCGTATGTATACGTGTACTTGATAATTTGTTAATTAACAATAATTTAAGCAAGAATTTTCTTTAAAATATTTAAAAGAATATGAAAAAAATAAAATCTATTCATATTGGCATTAACATAATGAAAAAATGTGTACGGAAAGTCCATGTTTTGTTAATACTTACAATTTAACAATTATAAAAAATAAAAAATAAAATCCGCCCACCCGCCCCAATTTTTTAGCAAATTAGGATGAGAATCTAAAGATTAATTTTACCTGGCCTAAGTGTTAAAAATCCAATTTTCTAAAAATTTATTAATGTTTACCAAGAGCATCAAATATTACTATCTAAAAAGCACCAATTCATTGATACCTGTTTGACATAATTCTGTTATAGTAAAGTAATGGAATTCTAAAGTATGCTTAAAAAGCTAAACATAGAACAATATTAAGTGGGAATCTCTGAACCCATCAAGGAAAAACGGAAATTTAACATTTCTTCCGCAATCAAAAGGCCATCACCTCAGAATCAAATGGTGTTCAAATGGGCAAGTAAACTGGGGAAAGACAATAGCTACAATGGGACTAAGGCATCGAACTGCTGAAATATTTATCAACCATTGTACACACCATTAATTATCTGCGAAATGAATCCCCAATTAAAATCAATGCACAGGTAATGAAAGATGAATCATTTGGGAGAAAAGGAGAATTGTATGGTGCCTCAGATATGGAGAATGATCCGAGAAAGGCTTTCTCGTTGGATATTGTTTCCATGTTATCACTTCTGAAGTTGGAGCCATCAAATTTCAAACAGCAATAAAAATTAATGACAATGATGTTTGATTAATGTTTGTGATACCCAATAAACACTTTCTTTAATCATATCAAGTGCAAAAACGGGGGTTTTGTGTTCCTTAACTAAACAGACAACTCCATCATTGTTGCAAAATATACAATACAAATATAAATGTACATTTTACATGAAAATCCATTCATGTGTACTGACTGAACAGCAATTTTCTTTGCCACGACTAGAACAAAATTGCTCAAATTTACAAATTACTTCAAATCTAGTGCAAAAAAAATTATGAATGGTGCTTTTGGAGGAATTTAAATTGCACAAATTTCTAGCTGCAGAAATGAACACTTTTTATAAGAATCACAAGATTATACCGCAAGTATTTGGTGACTTCTGAAATTTATAAAATTATTCTCAAGAAGAAAGAAGAATTAAAAAATGGATTTAATCTTTTGTTATCAAAATTTAAAATAAAAATAAAAATCAATGCAAGCTTATTGAAACCATAGAACAGTACACTTTGCTTATATTTTTTTCTGCTCAGAAATACCATATTGAAACTTAAGTATTATTTTACATTTAAGAGAATGATAATTTTTTTTTTACTTTAAGGGCAGATGAGTTAAATTTTTTTTCTTTCAGAATGTAAATAGCATACAAATATACACATGTAAGTACTTGTAAAATGAATACGTCAAGTTAATAGCAGCATAAAGTATGATCTTTTCACTCCAAGTTTCTCAAGTTCTATACAGTGATAAAAAAAATGTATAGGTTTCTAATGATGATGGCAAATACCTGGTAGGAAAAAATTCTGAACATCATAAACAGTTCATTTTTTTTTTTACACTATTTGGTACATTGATTATTTTCAACCAAAAATCCATGCTAAATCAATTTTTTTGTTACTGTAGAAGTACCTGTACCTGTCTAGTCTGTTGTTGGAGTAACTGATTCCAAACACCCGACTCCCTCCCCTCAATATAGACACAGAACTCATGTTATCTCACATCTCAACTGAGAGCCCAGGTCCTAATGTCACCACTTACAAAACAATCTCCAATCTTTATATCCCCCACCAAATAATAAATCACTGAGCCCTTGATTTGGTCACATTTAAAAAGAGGTTCTGATAGATGATCAATATATTCCTGAGTCCTTCTTAACAGAAACTGATAATTCATAAAAACTACCAAGTCTACATTTCATGTTTATCTGGAACATGTAGCAAATAAAGATGGTTTGTTTCTTTTTTTTATTATATAGGAGGGGAATACAAGATATATGCTTTTGTCTTGCATCCAAATATCAACTGAAGATGTTCTAGTGGAAGAAATATTCCCCTCTGGGGCACATTCCAAATATGGTTTATTTCAAATGCTGCATTAGACATATGCTGCATGTATAGATAAACAAAATATAGTGCTATGTACATTACATACATGCAATTTACTGGACAGGAGCTAAATCCCATTTCCTTTCAGTTTTTAAGTCACTGCATCTTGCAATGTAGATCAGATGTAGCAATTTACAGACTTATGCTTTCAATGCATAAAACTTGCAGAGTGTACCACCTGAACAGATCTGGTTTATAATTAACTATTGTAATAAGATAGAAATATGCCTAGACACTTGTGAAAATTTTCTCCCTTTTTTTATTTTTGTCAGACTAGTAACTTTTTTATCAAAAACTTTTTTAGGTTCATTGCCCAGCTTCAGGTCAAGGGCAAATCTATCCATATTTCTACCGGTACCACTGTATGGTCTGAAAGTACTAAACAAAGTAATTAAAGGGGGATGGGGCATGAAAATTAAGTTTATCCTAAAAAGACCTCTTTTCTCATCTTTTTTAAATCAAGTACCCTTAAATCATTCCTAATGGGTTTTTTTTTCATAGACACCTCCACACACATATATAAAACACTGGGGCCAACTTTACAATTGCATGATATGCTTCATTCTCTTTTTACTTTGAATGACCTCATTCTTGCAATTAATCTAAATAATGTTTTGTACATAAATTATCTTTCCCCCATTTATTTCATTATCAACAAACATTTCAACTGTTTACTGTTCTCTGTAATTTGATTGTATCAAAATAACACTTCGGAAATGACCTTTTAAGGACACAGAATAACTATTTGAAAAACCAAACAACATAATCCTGAACCTAGGATTGCACAAACATCAAGCCTCATGTGGACTTTCAGACAATTACTTGTAAATTTCTGGCTTTTTCGAGTCAATTACGGTTTGGAAATGACGACAGTTTTTAGTCAAAAGACATTATATTTCCTAATGACTCCCATATTGCGTAACTGTCCATTTTTTACAGCTTTGATTAAAATTAAAGTACACTTTGTATGAATTCAATCCAACTTAAATGGAAAAGTTTTTCCTGACAACAAAGCAATAATGATGTAGTGTCTGCCTTATTTGATTTAACATTGATCCCATTTTATCATTACTAATCTTGAATCCATGTTTTAAGTAACCAATGATTCATAATTGCTTAAGTTTTCATTGACTCTAACTGTACTTTTGTGCTAGGACGTTTGGGCCAAAAAAAATGAAATTAATTACCAAACAAAAAATCAAAACATATACAAACAAAAAACATCAGTAGAAAATTCAATGGTTAAAAAAACCCATTGATTTTGAAGCGATAGATGTCACACTTATTAATTAAGTCTGTTACGTAGACAAAAAATTCTGGTATACAACAAGTACAGTTCTACGAAATTTAGTGTTTCCTACAATCTATTGAAATTCCATGGGTACCAACTTCACCCTGTTATTACCAAACCTATTTTTGTATTCATACAAATCAGAATTTGTCCAAAACACTTGCTGTGGCCTTCAGCTCAACATTTAGATATACTGACGACATATTGTCAATTAACAATGGTTACATGTATTTCCATTATTATGTCGATACAATATATCTCAGTGAGCTTGAGATAAAAGATACAGAATCTGACACATCTGTTTCATATTTGGTTATTTTACTTGAAAAAGACTTTAACGTTAATCTAACATTCAAGCTTTATTACAAACAAGATGACTTTTTAACTTTTCAATCGTCAACTTCCCTTACTTATGCACCAATATACATTCATCTCCTGCATACCTGGGCTTATATCTTTCAGTTTATTCGAAACACAAGAGTATGCTCTACGTAGTACAATTTCTAAAACAAGGTAAATTATTGACAAACAAGTTGATGAAACAAGAATATCAGCAGTCTTGTTTAAAGTCATCATTTCGTACATTCTATGGTCGATACAATGACCTTGTCAACAAATACAATTTATCATCGAGTCAAATGATAACTGATGTTGTATTAATACTAACTGTATTTAAAAACTAAATTGATGACAGATTTTTCCATTATTTCCCGATCATTACAAGGAGCATACAGCGGGTGTGATCGGTCGGCAGGGGATGCTCACTCCTCCATGACACCTGATCCAACCTCTGATGGTTGGGAAGTCCGTGTTGGCTCCGCTCCTATTTTGTATTGTTTCATGGACTTTTGAGCTTGAATACTATTTGTTATCTCCATATATTTCATTAAAGCATCATCCAAGAAACTTGGGTTTGATGGTTAAAGTTGGTATCAGAAAGTTATTGCACGTCCATGTCATGGTTAACACAGCATCCCAACACTGTTTTGATGTTGATGCTTGAGTAAGCAGACCATGTAAACAAAACAAAGACATGATATGCTGAGAAATTTACCATTTACAGGTACTCGGATAACTAGGACTGACCAACACACAGCAAATAAACCCCACTTGAACCTCAGTTTGTTCAGGTAAGCTAAAAAGGTTTCAAGTACTGACAGTTCTGCCAAATATTTGGACATTGTATACAGAACGAGATCAAAATAAATGCATATTGTAATGGAGTTGGTGAACACTTTTCAGCCCGCAGTAGCTGTCTGAAGCAGGCCTGCACCAGAAATATCTATTCATCACTTAATCAAATTTGTGATTCAATTAGGACCTATCAAAAACTGCCAGTCAAAGCCATACACCAAAATCCATTTAGACTCATGTCTTACTAAATGGAGAAGGCCTTGTCTGAGCTATTTATTATGCAGGCAGAAAATGTTGAACTCAGAAAAAAATCTTTGGCTGAATATGAATCACTCTGGATTTACAGAAAAATCACTGA
Source organism: Saccostrea cuccullata (assembly GCF_032062105.1). Lineage (NCBI taxonomy): Eukaryota > Metazoa > Mollusca > Bivalvia > Ostreida > Ostreidae > Saccostrea > Saccostrea cuccullata. The sequence continues at coordinate 21,278 of NW_026934870.1, forward strand.
CATCTCTTCGCCATTTTGAGGATTTATGTCAAAAAGATTCCATACCAGAGGGCTGGTGTCAAACCTTTTAATACCTTTAAACATTAGTTTTGGATCCTCCTTTTTGAGCAATTCGGTATCTCTGTATAGCATGTGCAGTAAAATGAAATGAATTCCAGTATTTTTTAAACATTTCTGAACAACACCAATTTAGTGTTTTTCATTTCACACATTATTAGTTTGTACTGATCATCCACATATACACAGTGGATCCCGTTTTATCCAATAGTCAACTTGTAAGTCTAATTTTATCAGAATAACCAAATATTAGAATTGCCAATTGCTCAATACCAAGCGTAACCATACTTGTACAGAGCGGTGCATACTGATAATACAGCGGTATTACATTTTCAATTGAGTCTTGACAACTTTCTGTGGACAGTCAGTGTAACAATCCAAATTGCCAAGGAACAGTTACAGTGACAATAAACCTCATGAAGTATTAATGAATGGGGGGGGGAATACTTTTACAAAAAAATATTTTTTATTCTTTCTAACAACAGATCAAGGCCAACATACAACTTTTTTTTGAAATATGGATTACATTGTATCCTTTAAATTACCAACTGTCACATAATTTCCTAGAAATCCTTACCTTTTTCCTTACTGAAAATGTGTGTTTGGAAGAATTTGGAATTTCTAATACTGCTTAGAATATCTTGCATAGTGTGTATTGCATAGCAGATGGAAGATCGCACGTCTTGCTGAAGTCAAATGAATCTCTCACACCATTTCCCTGCAAAATATTAAAGCAGCATTCTTATTACAAGAAAAAAGATCCTAATTTTTTGCAAAGTTCCTGTTGTTTTAAATCATTAAAAGCATTAATTTTAATACAAGTTCTATCAGACTGAAATTTTATGAATTTTATTCATAAGAGCACATCAATCTTATAGCTATAGACCGAGAATTTATCATTAAAATCTAGGAAATATTGAGTCTGTTTTTCTTTCTTTCTTTTTTTAAAGATATTTTTTTAAGCCAATAATTTATATATTCAAGTTCATTACTACGTTTGCACTTGTAATTTTTTTTTATTACCATTCAGTGACACATTTGTAAAAGCAAATTAAAGTGCTTTTTTACAAAATATCACTGTATTGATAAGAAAAAATGGCTGTACATCTAAAAATTCACAAGATATTTACTGCCTTAGAGTTTGTTTCATCAAGTCTTACATAATT
>NW_026934870.1:25000-62672 GCF_032062105.1 Saccostrea cuccullata
AATTATCATGAAAACACGTGCATGCACGTGCGCTGCAATCTGATTGGCTTAAACTTTAAATAGCTATAACTCATTTGGTTTTCAACCAAAGAGGATGGGTTTGAAACATAGATATATAAAATGGACTTCTACAAGAAAGTATGGTCGCCATGCACATGCATACACGTGCATGTACGTGCGCTGCAATCTGATTGGCTGAAACTTTAAACAGCTATAACTCCCTTGGTTTCAAACCAAACAGGATGGGAATTGGAACATAGATAGATATAATGGATTACAAAAAGAAAGGTATGGTCATCATGCACATGCATACACGTGCGTGTACGTGCGCTGCAATCTGATTGGCTGTAACTTTTAACAGGTATAACGCCCTTGGTTTTCAACCATATGGGGTGGGATTTAGAACAAAGATAGATGTAATGGACTTCTACAAGAAGGTATGGTCACCGTGCTCATGTATGCACGTGCGTGCACGTGAAATGAACAAAATCAAAAATACACTTGAATGAGCGTATTTTTTATTACTTTTGGATTAAATACTTTAATTTTTAGTATATTAAAATATATGGATTGTGTAGACGATATGATATGATCATCACGCACAGGCATTCGCATGTGCAAGCATGCAATGATAAAACTTGAATAAACTTCCGGGTAAATGTTGTTAAAGTCTCAAATACATAGAGTTTGTCTTATTTAATGAAGCTTACAGGTAATATGGCACAAAAAGAGAGTTGGGGAGCGTTTGGGGAACATCTGTAACGGTCCCCGTTACAATTAGCACTAGTTTTATATCAAAATGTTCATAATTTTTTGACATTTAAACTTGGCAGATTCTTGAAGAAATAATAGACATTCTCTTATCAGATTGTCAATGAATTAATACTAGTATATATCACAAGATGCACTTTTCCATTACATGACTGTATATAGATTCAATCGATGAATGACATTGTACAGAGTGTGGATACATATTGAAATACTAATTACACCAAGGAGAAGGGAAAAAAAACAGACAGATAGGTAAATAAAGGTATTTCATGCATCGTATTCCACTTCAACATAAAGAATAGCTGTGCAGCAAACAGTGAAGTCTAACTTTAATCAGGTAAATACCAATTAGTTCATTTTAAATAAAAAGGTGATATTTGTAATTTATTCATGACTTACAATCTAGATTTTTAATCTCTTATCAGAAATATGTACACATATTTTTGCAAAATCTTGGTTAATGCTGATTTTTCTCTTGTAGATCCAAAAATTCCAGTCATGGACCCATATACTCAGGCCCAGAAGTTGAAAGTTTGTGACCTGTGTAAGACTGAATTGGTACAAGTTTACTGTGATACTTGTTATGTCAAACTGTGCAATGCCTGTATTGGGGAACACATGGCATCTGACAAATTAAAGTACTACAAACATGAGATTTTATTAACAAAATTAACAAAATTAACCTTGTAAATATAGACTCTCAGGACATTTCAGAACAGTTTGGTATTAAACTGAATGTTAAGAGAAATACAGAAAACTTCCACAAAATTTTGAGCTGTCATTTCCAAAATTTATTCCAGGGAAAATCCAAGGAGATGAACTTTGTAGCCATTTTGGGACCAATATCACCAACTAAACTAGCTTTAGAAGCATGCGGTTACAGTTCTCCTCCAGATAATCAGCTGCTTTACAACCCAGAGATCATCACTAAAATAAACACCAAATTGCAGTACAAATTCAATCTTTATAATGTGGCCTGTCTGAATGATGATGAAATCTTGTCAAGTGGAATGGAGAAAACAAGGAATCTCTACAATGTTATTTGGGGATCACTTTTTAAAACCATCCCAACCATCAGGAAACATTCCCTTTGACACTGCAGTAACCAAACAAGGCTATATTGTTTATACCGATCCTACCCCTACCGAGCAAACTGTGAACATTGTGAAGAATGAAAACATTGAGACTTTGATTAAATTAAAGAAATGGAGACCTTTTAATATCTGCTCTACCTCCTCAGGTGACCTCCTGGTTGTTATGCAGATCAGTGATGATTTTCAACAATCAAATATTGTGGGATGTTACTCTGGTACCACAAAGAAACAAACCATATGCATTCTGTTTTATGATAGGGGTCATGGTTTTCATTCATCTGATAACACCACTAAATGTTTCACTGAAAACAAGAACCTGGATATCTGTGTGGCTGACAGTGGAAGTAATGAAGTACTGGTGGTCAATCAGGCTGGGACACTGAGATTCAGGTACTTACCTACTCCAAAGAACCAACCATTCTATCCAGCAGGAATCACCACAGACAGTTAGTATCACATCCTTGTTGCTGATACATGTATAAACAATGAATGTGTCCACATCATAGACCAGGATGGACGGTTTCTCTGTTACATAAAATGTGGACTAAGTCCTATGGGATTATGTGTAGACACAAATGTTAATTTGTTTGTTGCTCAAAGTGCAAATAAACAAGTCATGAAAATCAAGTATATGCAGAGAAGTTGAACACAAAGCTGAATTGGAGTACGGCTTTGTACATTATGTCATGTAAATTATATAAAGAATGATCTGATGGGCATATGCATGCCACCTTGGACTTGAGACATTGGTCTGGATATTTAAACCTGTATCATGTATGGAGGTACAGAATCGTCATAATAGAAAAGAAAACCTTTCGTAAGTTGTCATAGCCATGTTGTACCAGTGTTATGGGCACTTATATGTGTAAGCCGGATGTAGCATAATATTTTGATACCACGATATATTGAGCCCGAGTTCAATATATCACATAATATTTTGAACCCGGGTTCACTTTTTTGCTGTGATATATTGAACCCCCTTATAAATTATTGAACCCCTACCTTTTTCATTGAAGAGGGAGGGGGTTCAAAATATTATGGCCATAATATATTGAGTCCCTTTGCCAATTTACTTTTAAAGGGAGGGGGTTCAAAATATTATGGCCATAAAATATTGAGTCCCCTGCCCTTTTATTTTACAGGGAGGGGGGTTCCCATGCCCCCATGCCCTATTAATTTATCAAGAAGGGGGTTCAAAATATTATGGCCATAAAATATTGAGTCCCCATGTTCCATTAAGTTAAGTGGTAGGGGGGTCAAAATATTATGGCCATAAAATATTGTACCCCCTGTCCTTTTCAGTTAAGAGGTAGGGGGTTCAAAATATTATGGCCATAAAATATCGAGTCCCCCCACCTTTTTTAATTTAAGAGGGAGGGGGGTTCAAAATATTATGGCCATAAAATATTGAGTCTCCTGCCCATTAAATGTATGAGGGAGGGGGTTCAAAATATTATGGCTATAAAATATTGAACCCAACTGTCCATTTAAGTTAAGAGGAAGGGGGTTCAAAATATTATGGCCATAAAATATTGAGTCCCCCTACCCTTTTAATTTAATAGGGATGGGTTCAAAATATTATGGCCATAAAATATTGAGTCTCCTGCCCATTAAATGTATGAGGGAGGGGGTTCAAAATATTATGGCCATAAAATATTGAGTCTCCTGCCCATTAAATGTATGAGGGAGGGGGTTCAAAATATTATGGCCATAAAATATTGAGTCCCCCTGCCCTTTTATTTTACAGGGGGGGGGGGGGGGGTCAAAATATTATGGCCATAAGATAATATTGAACCCCTCTGTCCTTTTCAGTTAAGAGGGAGGGGGTTCAAAATATTACGGCCATAAAATATTGAACCCCCTTGTCATTTTAAGTTAAGAGGGAGGAGGTTCAAAATATTTTGGCCATAAAATATCAAGTCCCCCTGTTCTTTTACTTTAACACTAAGGGGGGTTCAAAATATTATGGCCATAAAATATCGAGTCCCCCTACCCTTTTAATTCATGAAGGACGGGGGTTCAAAATATTATGACCATAAAATGTTGAGTCCCCCTGCCCTTTTATTTTACCGGGGGAGGGGGGGGGGTCAAAATATTATGGCCATAAGATAATATTGAACCCCTCTGTCCTTTTCAGTTAAGAGGGAGGGGGGTTCAAAATATTATGGCCATAAAATATTGAACCCCCTTGTCATTTTAAGTTAAGAGGGAGGAGGTTCAAAATATTTTGGCCATAAAATATCAAGTCCCCCTGTTCTTTTACTTTAACACTAAGGGGGGTTCAATATATTATGGCCATAAAATATCGAGTCCCCCTACCCTTTTAATTCATGGAGGAGGGGGGTTCAAAATATTATGGCCATAAAATGTTGAGTCCCCCTGCCCTTTTATTTTACAGGGGGAGGAGGGGGGGGTTCAAAATATTATGGCCATAAGATAATATTGAACCCCTCTGTCCTTTTCAGTTAAGAGGGAGGGGGGTTCAGAATATTATGGCCATAAAACATTGAACCCCCTTGTCATTTTAAGTTAAGAGGGAGGAGGTTCAAAATATTTATTTTATGGCTATAATATTTTGAACCCCCCTCCTTTATGAATTTAAAGGGTAGGGGGACTCCATATTTTATGGCCATAATATTTTTAACCCTGTGTTCAATATTTTATACGGGGGTTTGATATTTCGCAGCGATATTTTGAACCCAGGTTCAAAATATCGCGGGGTTCAATATATTATCGGGAGTTCAGGGTAGGGTGGTTGACGTTTCCTTCAAGGACAACTTATATGAGGGTTGTCCAAATTGTTTGTGGACAATGATGTTTTTGTGAAAATAAATGGTTTTATTTATATTCTATTTATATCTTTTGTTTATCAAAATATTTCTTATAAAAGACTTTGTCATATTTTTGTAAAAATCGGGGTCTTTATAGGTTGCGAATAGTGCACACAGACCAAGGTTAAAATGCCATAAACTTTGAAATAAAGTTTTTGTATGGCATGCCAAATTCACAAAAATGAGCTAAACATAATTTCGCAGTCAATTAACTAGGTTTATAAATTGTAAACTATAGTTTACGGACTTTAAACCATAGTTAATGTGATAATCTTTGTTTCAGAACCGTAAACTATACTTAACACTGAAAACAATCAATTGCAATTGCAAAACATAGATTATCTGATAAATACAGTTTCACAATTTGTAAACTATGGTTTACAACTCTTAACTATAGTTAACTATAGTTAACGATCTGATAAATATAGTTTCACAGTTAAATTTTAAAATTTTAAACAAGAGATGTTTGTAAAACACTTATGCCCCCCTCCCCCACAAACTGGAATTTTTCTAAGTCCAAAAGGGCATAACTCTGTCAAAAATGGTGCAATCATACCCAAAACAGAACTTGACCTAGATATTCATCTGACTAATCTGTATACTAAATTCCAATTCAATATGTGCAACCTCTCCAAAGAAAATGAACAGAAACTGCAAATAGTTGGAATTTTTACTCAGGTGACCTATTGCTATCCATTTTCGTCCGTCGTGGTGCGTCGTTCGTCGTGCGTTAACATTTGAACATTTTCAGCTTCTTCTCTGAAACCACTGAACCAATTTCAACCAATTTTGGCATATAGCATCTATGAGTGAAGATGAACAAAAATTATGAATTTCATGGTCCCTGCCCCCCTGGGGCCTGGGGGGTGGGGCCAAAACCACTAAAATTAGTGCAATCTTTGAAAATCTTCTTCTTTACTCCTGGACATCAAGCAGTCAAACTGTTTGCATGATTGTAATCAGCATTGAGTCCTCTACCAAAATTGTAAAATTCATGGCCCCAGGGTCAGGGGTTCTAGTGCTAGGGCGGGGCTATATAGATTATATAGTAAAAATGCATTATTTCTTTGAAAATCTTCTTCTCTGCTCCTGGGTGTTAAATAAACCAACTAAGTACATAGTTATGATGAGCAAGAGTGCCTCTTCCAGATTTGTGAATTTTATGGCCCCAGGGTCAGGGGTTCTGGTGTTAGGGTGGGGCTCTATAATGATTATATAGTGAAAATACATTTATTCTATGAAAATCTTCTTCTCTGCTTCTGGGTATCAAATAAACTGACTAAGTATATAGTTATGACAAGCAAGAGTGCCTATTCTAAAATTGTGAATTTCATGGCCCCAGGATCAGGGGTTCTAGTGCTAGGGCGTGGCTATATAGATTATATAGTGAGAATGCATTATTTCTGTAAAAATCTTCTTCTCTGCTCCTGGGTATTAAATAAACTAACTAAGTACATAGTTATGATAAGCAAGAGTGCCTCTTTTAAAATTGTGAATTTTATGGCCCCAGGGTCAGGGGCTCTGGTGTTAGGGTGGGGCTCTAAAATGATTATATAGTGAAAATACAATAATTCTTTGAAAATCTTCTTCTCTGCTTCTGGGTATCAAATAAACTGACTAAGTATATAGTTTTGATGAGCAAGAGTGCCTCTTCTAAAACTGTGAATTTCATGGCCCCAGGGTCAGGGGTTCTGGTGTTAAGGCATGGCTCATTGATTATATAGTGAAAATGCATTATTTCTTTGAAAATCTTCTTCTCTGCTTCTGTGTGTTAATTAGAATAATCAAGTACATAGCTATGATGAGTAAGAGTGCATCTTTTAAAACTGTGAATTTTATGGCCCCAGGGTCAGGGGTTCTTGTGTTAGGGCGGGGCTCTATTGATTATATAGTAAAAATGCATTAATACTTTGAAAATCTTCTTTGCTTCTGGGTATTAATTAAAATAACTAAAGTACATACTTATGATAAATAGGAGTGCGTCTTTTAAAATTGTGAATTTCATGGCCCCAGGGTCAGGGGTCCTGGTGTTAGGGTGGGGCTCTATAATGATTATATAGTGAAAATACATTAATTTTTTGAAAATCTTCTTCTCTGCTCCTGGGTTATAAGCAGATGAACTACTTACATAGTTATGATGTGCAAGGGTTTTTCTTCTTGAATTGTCAACTTACAGGCTCCTGGGTCAGGGATACCAGGGAGGGGGGGGGATAGGGCTCTTCTTAATACTGAAAATGAATTGTTTGAAATCTGCTCCTTGGTATTAATCAAACATTTTTGATAAGCAAGTGTGCCTTTTCAAAAATTGTGCAATGTGTTGACCTGAGGTCAGGGGTTCATGTTTGGTTTTTGTTCCCCTATCCAGTCCATGGGTATTAAGGAGGCTTGGGGTCAACAAATTAACAACAAATTAACCACCAGATATAACTTAAATGATATGATATCTTTAGCTGTCAACTATCATTTGACAAAGAAAAATTTCATACATATTAGTTTTAAAATTTGATTATTTTTGTTTATCTTTATATGGAGCTCTTCTTTTAAAGGAGATAGAAATAGTCTAAAAATGGCCATGACCACCCAGCCCCTTTAAGTAACCAAACTAAGCAATTGCAAAGTTCATAGTTATGATTAGCAATGGTGCCAGACTGCCAGCCTCTTTCAAAATTGTGAATGCCATAACATCTACCTTAAAACTTGAGCCAAATTCTATCATTTGACAGTTGTTGCATGATTCTCAGGTGACCTATAAGGCCCAAGGGCCTCTTGTTCTAAGTCCAAGGGGCATAATCTCTGTCAATTATGGTGCGATCGTACCCAAAACAGAACTTGACCTAGATATTCATCTGACTAATCTATATGCTAAATTCCATTTCAATGTGTGCAAACTCTCCTAAGAAAATGAATGGAAACTGCAAATAGTTGGGATTTTTCTAAGTCCCAGGGACATAACACTGTCAAAAATGGTGTGATTGTACCCAAACAGAACTTGACCTAAATATTCATCTGATATATCTGTATAGATAATTTCATTTCAGTATGTGCAATGGTTGTGAAGAAAATGAACGGAAAGTAAATGGACCGACCGACAGACAGCAGCAAAGAAATATGCCCTCCCTTCTTCGAAAGGGGGCTTTTAAAAAAATAACAAAATGACAAACAAATATGAAAGACGAAAGGAAACTCATTTTTAATTAACCAAATCTAATTTTTAACATATGTAATGCAGCATATTTAAAAAAAACTTGTATAAAATATATTTTTATCTATGGAACGCCATCACTGCCTTATAGCATACAACTATGCATTTATTATGTCAATTTATCATAACGTGATGTGAACATATCTTTACGTTATGTCAATTTTTTATAAGATGATGTAGAAATATCTTAACATCATGCCAATGCTGCATTTCATGAAGTAAATACATCCTTTCATTATGTCAGCACTTCATAACTTGAAGTAAAAAATTAATTATGTGAAGTGATAATGTGTTTACATTGAGTTAAAACTTTATTTCGTGAAATGAATGTTTCTTTACATCATTTCATTTCTTTAATATGTGAGGTCAAACTTGCATTACGTCAAGTGAATTGTGTTTTATAATTAAACTTATCATTACATGAAGACAAAAAATCCATTCCTTTTTGAGAGTGTATATTTCTATTCTATCAAAGCATTATTACGTGATATGGATTTATCTTTATTTTACGGCGAGAGATCATGATGTGAGGTGAACACATCTTACCTTCATGTCAGTGCTTTATTACGTGGTGTAAAAAGTGTATAACATAATGTGAACATATCTTTATATTATATCAACACTTTATTACATTATGTCAAAACTCCATAACGTGATGTGGATATATTATAACGTTATGTCAACTCTTTCTTATATGATCTAAAAATAACTTTATATTGTGTTAACTCTTTATCATGTTGATTCCAAAAGTGCATTACCCGATGTAAAAATACATTTACATTATCTCAAAGCTGTATATCTAGTATGTACAACGAATGTTGACGACCGTGTTTTAAAGACTGTTAAGGGGGGGGGGGGGGGGGGGGGGGGGGGTCTTGATTGATTAGGAAGTATAACAGCCCCCTCCCCCCTCTTTTCCCAGACATAACTTTACTATAGAAAAAGTCATGTTCACTAAAAGTACACCCCTACCCCCACTTTTTGTTGAAGTATAGTCCACTGAAGGCAATGTAGTATATCTGAAAAAAAAAATTAGGACTGATCGAAGTTTGACCCCCCCCCCCCTTCCCCGAAATAGGTTTGTGGGGCTTGGACAATTTTTTTGGGTTTGTCAAGTTTTTTTTTCGGGCAAATTAATATTTTTTTCTGGCTGACCTCCCCTTTCAAAAAAGATGCTACATCACTGGAATTAGAATTTTTTTCAATCATTCTAGGGCCAGAATTCAATTACAAAAATCTATCAGTCCCCTCATCTAAATCAATTGAATATGCCTTAGTAAGCAAGCATGCACACATATCAGTGGCGGATATGGGAATCTTGAACAAGGAAGGGGGATGGTATATGGTTAACATAGGCGTCAGAACCGGGCGGGCTTTGGGGGGGGGGGGGGGGCTTAGCTTTTTTTCCTCAGATAGACTTAGTATAGACATTGAACATCGCTGCGTAGGTTAAGTCCCCCCGCCCCCTACTTTCCACAGACACGTTGTAATTTAGGTTAAAATAATGTGGAAAGTGGTGTTGTTTGGAAAAAAAATTGCTAGTGAAGTTTGAACCTATCCCCCCCCCCTCTTCTTTTTGCTTGTTAGGTTTTTATGAAGGTATAAAAAAAATACTTACACTTAGCCCCCCCCGCCCCCCCCCAACACTTTCAATTTGCTTCCGACGCCAATGTTTGGAGACCAAGGAGGAAAGCAGAGACGCTCTCAGGCTTTATAGTTTTATAGAAAAAAAAGTTTTCAACTTAATTCAGCTAAACTTAATGTGAAACTAATGCAATGTCCTACAAAGTAAAACCAATAAATTTATCAATTGTATGTAAATTTTGGAGGGCGGGATTTCTGCCCCCCCCCCCCCAACCCAATCCACCAGTGCACGTGTGTTATACAATGTGTTTACACTTAAGAAAAAAGGAAAGTTAAAGACTGATAAAAATCTTATGACAATTTTTTTAGTAAGATCAGAAGTTTAAGACTTTTATCAAAACAAAAAAAAAAAAAAAAAAAAAAAAAAAAAAATTAAAATGAAAAAGAAAAAAATTGCTGCACGACTCATAATATTTGATTTATTTAAATATCAGATTTAAGTAAATGCCATTGAATTTTGACGTGACTTTAATGCACAGTAGCAGTGTTAAGGCTTTGCACGTTTCAAGGTTGTCAATCATTTGTCGCTTATAGTTTTATTAAAGATGTCATTCCAAAATCGCTGAGAAGAATTTCTTCTACGACAGTTTTCTCTCCCGCCAATTTCAGTGCTTTCGGAACACGGAAAATACGTTATGCTCATATAAAGGCCGAGGATACATGTGTTCGCATAACGTAATAGTGAATCGACATAATGTAGAAGAGTGCGCACAGTATGACATGAGCTTTTCACATAATATCATAAAGAATTGACATAATGTAATGAAAGGTTGACACGATGCAAGGGTAGTGTGGGTTAATGTCATAAAGAGTTGACATAATGTAATGGAAGGTTGACCCGATGCAAGGTTAGTGTGGGTTAATGTCATAAACAGTTGATATAATGTATTATTATGCTTCCTGTCAGTTTGTCTCTATATAACCCATACCCTACTATTCTCGCATAGTGGTCTAAGATTTATATAGCGTAAGCATACTATGCCGAAATAGTTCACGGTCTTATTTTCTGAATAAAATACTTCAGTGCACACACTGGTAATCGAACTCACGACCATGAGGTTGCTAGTCCGATGCATTATCGATTACGCCACAGAGACGATCACTGATCGGGGGAATTTTATAAAATATATAAACTTAATTTATACAATTGACACAAGAAGGAGAAAATAGACAAATATTATTTGAAAACAGTTATATTTATTCTAAGGAATCTTAGATAAATGTGTACAACAAAGTTTCAAACTAATTACATACAGATCGTTAGATGAATTGATATCATGGGGTCATTAAAACGCTTTTTTATATAGCGCTTGATTGAAGGATGTAAAAGAAAATTATCAATGAGAATCCACGTCTGTAAACAAATCAGTCTTACTAACAAAACAGAAAATAAAGATGAGTATCTTTGGGACAGAAAATTCTGACTTATTTCGAGAAAATACTAGTAACCAAAATAACTAAGCATGCAACTAAAATAGCATGAAGAATTTGAATGTGTTTTTGCAAGTGCGCTGTGTTACCACCATTATTTTCAGGAAAAAATCAAATGGATTGCCGCATAAATAATAACAACAGTCAGCATAATAATAACAATAGTGTTGCATTATGCATGTACTATGCCTAAATAGTAGGCAGGGTTTGACACATAGTGCACTCGCCTCCGGCTCGTGCACCATGTGTCAAACCCTGCCTACTATTTAGGCATAGTACATGCATAATGCAACACTATTATATAAATGGAAGTTGGACACAATGCAATAGTAGTGTGGGTTAATGTCATAAAGAGTTGATATAATGTAAAGGAAGGTTGGCACAATGCAATAGTAGTGTGGGTTAATGTCATAAAGAGTTGACATAAAATAATGGAAGGTTGACATAATGCAACAGTATTGTGGGTCAATGTCATAAAGAGTTGACATAATATAATGGAAGGTTGACATAATGCAATAGTAGTGTGGGTTAATGTTATAAAGAGTTGACATAATGTAATGGAAGGTTGACACAATGCAATAGTAGTGTGAGTTAATGTCATAAAGAGTTAACATAACGTAATGGAAGGTTGACACAATGCATTAGTAGTGTGGGTTAATGTCATAAAGTGTTGAAATAATGTAGTGGAAGGTTGACGCAATGATATGTTGTGTTCTGCTATAAGGCAGTGACGGCGTTCCATATTTATCCATTATTTGTGTTAAAATATGTCAAAATTTGAAAAGAACACCACCCTACCCTACAAATGAATGAAGTAATGTACGTATAATGTAAGTGCTTTGTTAAACCTGAATCAGTTTTTGACAGGTTCAACCAATGATTTGTTTTTAAAATTGATTGTATTCAAAACGAAAGTAAAACAAGTACGAAAGTTGTACCGAAAATATTTCCAAATAACATCGCTAAAAATAGAATGCGCACCTTGGCGCCACCAGTGATTGATTTCATGCGCCATTTTTCACTTCAATGCGACTATTGGCACGTGGCGCAAGCCCTCCCCAATCACTGATAATTTTTCAACCCTTAGTATATGAATAACTCAAGGTTACTTGTATCTACCCAGTAACTCCGAATTACACTCAGTACACCCTTCCTCAGAAACACATTCATTTAGACTTTTACACTTTCAGAAGAAATGCACTGGAAAACAGTTTATTACTATTGTCTTCTACGTTAATTTATCTAAACAGCCATATATGGCATACATGTCTTTATTTTCTTTTATCTCTGTAAACAGTTTGCGTGCCAAGTGGAAATGTCTACTTAACCCATGAAACTGTATGATTATCTTGAGCAAAGAATTTGATTGACTAATATTAGAATTACACGCTTAGTGTGGACTTTCAGTAAGGCGTGGCATTCTCGACGTTACCTAATTAGCTTCTGAAATTTACACGACTTCCCTTCACTGTTGAAATATACATATGATAGAAATGCAGCCAAATGTCAACGGGTGTAGTAAATAGCCAATTAAAAGTTCTCTCATGGCACAGAGGTGGGGCATAAGTCGTCTGATCGTTATCAACAAACAATTTTAAGTTCCTATGTTATTAATTTCATAACCAATGAGAATCTAGTAGTATTCTCCATTAGGTAGCGCCGAGAAAGTCACGCCTACTGAAATTCCAAAGATAGGGTAAAATACTCATAAAAATCTGTTTTTAAAATAACATCAGAAACAAGAGGCCCATGGGCCACATCGCTCACCTGAGTAACTTGGGTGATGCAGTTCTTACCAGATTCCCCCTCTTGCTATACCTATCATGCCCTACTACCCCCTTCCCTTTTATGATTTTAAGAATTTAATATCTACACTACCCATGCTCCTATATAACTTTCAGCTTTCCTGGCCCAGTGGTTCTTGAGAAGAAGATTTATAAAGATTTGTTCTATATATTTCTATGTAAAACTGAGATTCCCTATTGTGGCCCCGCCCTACCCCCAGGGGTCATGATTTTAACAATTTAATATCTACACTACCCAAGGATGCTTCCAAATAAGTTTCAGCTTTCCTGGCCCAGTGGTTCTTGAGAAGAAGATTTTTAAAGATTTGTTCTATATATTTCTATGTAAAACTAGGATTCCCTATTGTGGCCCCGCCCAACCCCCGGGGGGTCATGATTTTAACAATTTAATATCTACACTATTCAAGGATGATTCCACATAAGTTTCAGCTTTCCTGACCCAGTGGTTCTTGAGAAGAAGATTTTTAAAGATTTGTTCTATATATTTCTATGTAAAACTTGGATTCCCTATTGCAGCCATGCCCTACCCCCAAGGGTCATGGTTTTAACAATTTAATATCTACACTACCCAAGGATGCTTCCACATAAGTTTCAGCTTTCCTGGCCCAGTGGTTCTTGAGAAGAAGATTTTTAAAGATTTGTTTTATATATTTCTATGTAAAATTGGATTCCCTATTGTGGCCCCGCCCAACCCCCGGGGGTCATGATTTTAACAATTTAATATCTACACTACCCAAGGATGCTTCCACATAAGTTTCAGCTTTTCTGGCCCAGTGGTTCTTGAGAAGAAGATTTTTAAAGATTTGTTCTATATATTTCTATGTCAAACTTGGATTCCCTATTGTGGCCCCGCCCAACCCCCGGATGTCATGATTTTTAACAATTTAATATCTACACTACCCAAGGATGCTTCCAAATAAGTTTCAGCTTTCCTGGCCCAGTAGTTCTTGAGAAGAAGATTTTTAAAGATTTGTTCTATATATTTCTATGTAAAATTTGGATTCCCTATTGTGGCCCCGCCCTACCCCCCGGGGTCATGGTTTTAACAATTTAATATCTACACTACCCAAGGATGCTTCCACATAAGTTTCAGCTTTCCTGGCCCAGTGGTTCTTGAGAAGAAGATTTTTAAAGATTTGTTCTATATATTTCTATGTAAAACTTGGATTCCCTATTGTGGCCCCGCCCAACCCCAGGGGGTCATGATTTTAACAATTTAATATCTACACCACCCAAGGATGCTTCCACATAAGTTTTAGCTTTCCTGGCCCAGTGGTTCTTGAGAAGAAGATTTTTTAGTGACCCCACCCTATTTTGGTCTTTTCTTGATTATCTCCCCTTGTAAGGGGACTTAGCCCTTCATTTTAACAATTTAAACTCCCCTTCACCTAAGGGTGCTTTGTACCAAGTTTGGTTAAAATTGGCCTATTGGTTCTTGAGAAGAAGTCGAAATTGTGAAAAGTTTACAGACGGACAGCTAGATGGATGGACGGACGACGGACTGTGATCAGAAAAGCTCACTTGAGCCTTCGGCTCAGGTGAGCTAAAAAGTCACAGTGTTTTTATGGAAAATGAGACATAATTAAATTTTATTTATTCAATGCAATTAATTAATACAGTATCTGAAAACTGGAACTGAATTTTTACTCATTTTTTAATCAATATGCTCTAGATCTGCCCAAAATTGGTTAAGTATATATAGACATCATGATTTGAACAAACTAATTAAAACTACATTATGTCAGGAAGCTTTCACATAAGATTGATGAAAATTTTGAAATAACCCCACCCAATTTTTACTTTTTTCTTAATTATGTCCACTTGGAATAAGGCATAGCCTGGAATCCTTCTCTCAAGCTAGTTTGAGCCTTTGGTTCTGGTGAGCTAAATGATAATTTTATACAAGTAACACATTTTTAAACTATATTAACAAATGGAAATTTTTATGCACCCTGATTGATAGATCTAAGGTTTTTGTCCTGTCTGTTTGTCTGTTTATCTCTTTGTCTGTCTGTTGTCAATTTTAACCTAGAGAGATAGAGACTTCATATTTGGTATGTATACTTAACTAATTAAGTTCTTTCAAATGACACCAAGGTCAATGACTGTGACCTTGACTATTACCTGTATGCTAAAAATAGCTTTTTCGAAGTTTGTTGCCACCAGACGCAAAGTTTTTCACAAACCACAGGCCTTCAGATCGCTTAGAAAAAAATGAGGTGTTACAAAATAAAAAATAAAGGTATGGAACTCTTTTCATAGGGTACCTACTTTCGCCAATAAAATTCTTTTAAATCAAATGCTTTACAATTTTACTTTCTATCCACATCTATTTAAATATAAATAATCTTCATTACTACCAAAGTTCATTCCGTAATTCCTTATACTTCTCGAGATATTCTGAAATCAATTCCCAAATTGACCTTAATTTTTTTACTCGACATCAGCTTGAGCCTTCACTAATTGTAAAGCGGGAATGACGGGACAAAATTTCCCCGGAATTTATTCTAAACTCAATGAATATTTGCTCACTTGCATTCGAGCTTTATAAGGTTTTTCTTTAATTTGATCATATGATCTTCCTAAGTCACAAACAACATTTTAGCCATCTAATTGTTTTGAAAATCGAAAGGTATATAATGTATTCCGGGAAAAATTCGTTTTACCATAGCTTTTTTTACATTCATAATCAACATGGCGGTATAGTTGTTGATGTGGACGTTTTCAAATTAATTTTTCGCGAAAGGAATTATTACGGACTTAACGTTACAATCTGGAGTATGAAAACAACTTTAAATTGTTGAAAGATTTTGAAAATACTATGCAACTCTTCGCTGCACTTCAAACACCGTCTGTTTACATGTGAATGACCAGGGGCCCAAGCTAATGTCGAGTAAAAGAAAGTGGGTCATTTTTGAAATTGATTTCAGAATATCTCAAGAAATATATGGAATTTCGGAACGAGCTTTGGTAGAATTGAAGAATGTTTATGTATGAACAGATTTCAATAGAAAGTAGAATTTTAGAGCATTACTGAGAATAAAAAATATTTTATTAGCGAAATTGGGTGTAAGAGTTCCATACCTTTATTTTTTTTTTTACACACAATTTTTTTAAAGCGATCCAAAGGCCTGTGTCACAAACACATCTTGTTCCTTTGAAAATTAATATAAAACTTTTTATTTGCTATCACAGACCTTAAAAATAAAAATTAATCTTTAAGATTAAGATTTAAGGTATTTCCATCCTCCAATGATGTCATAGGTTTTGGCAAAAACTGTAATTAATTTAAATTCATACCCAATAGAACAAAGTTTTCTGAAATGATAAATGTTGTTAAGTATTACAGAACTTAAAAAAATGTATATTTTCATTATTCAATTATTTATTCAATCTTTGAAAAATTGTGACAAGGGCAATAACTCCTTCTCAGATATATTCATTCAGACATTTTCTTTATTGTACATTTAATGTAAAATAAATTCCCTGATATTCACATTTCAAAATTATCTTATAAGTAGAAAGTATTTTGGAACTCTTAGTCTCAGAATTATGCAAATTTGAACCAGTTTTTACATAATATTTATAATACTATTTTAAAAAAAATTTACAATTTTTTCATGTTGACATACACTTCTGTTTATTTATGTCTCCCGTATTATATAATATGGCGACCTATAAATTTTTTGCAATAATTAGTAAACTTAAACAATAATAAATGAAAATAAATGCAGTTTTAGTACTTTAAACCATTGAAATTGGGATGGTGGAAAAACCTTAAGATTTATCTACACATTACAATGTAACTATTATCATAACATGTACATACTACTACTTCAGCTATGGTTTTTACACTGAATAAACACGCATTTGTTATGCAAATAAGTTCTCATGGAGACACAGGTCTTAATGTCAACTGTATAGATTTTAATGTTCTTTTCAATTCCAAAATATATAGAATGCTGAAACATGTTTTTAAATCCCATAAGGACCAGGAAGAGTAAAATAAAACAGGTAGAAGGGTTACATGACCATACATGTACACACTACATTTTCTACACACTGCTGCCATTTGCCGTTGAAAGCTACACTCAGGTAAATGTCAATATTTAAAAAAAAATTTTTTTTTAATATTTCTTAACTGATTTTGTTTTATTCTAGATTGTCAATTCATCATTGTGGATTGAATATTCCTTTATTTATTAGCATACCAAGGAATGGAATCATTATCTTTGATAATTTATGCTCCACATTAATGTTTAAACAGAAAAAATATTACAAGTATTCTCAAAAAAAGGCTCAGGGGCCACATCACTCATCTGAGCACTGACTACAAAAAAAAGTATAGTTTTAAAAAGCTTAAATGCATAAGTGGTCCCAACCTTCCCCTAAAAGGGAGAGGGGGCATGATTTGAACAAAATTGAATCTACACTAACTAAGCATACATACATTGTACATTTTTTTTCACTAAATAAATTGTTTCCTATGAGTTTGAACTTTCGTTGTGGCCCTACTCTAACACCCCCCCCCCCATTGTTTTGAACAAACTTGAATCTACACAACTCAGAAGATGCTTCCTTATTAATAAGAGACCAATCATAGCTTTTCTCCTCTTGAAAAGAAGATTTTTCCTACATATTCCTATGTAAAACTTTTTGTTGGCCATTGTGGCCCTGCCCTACCCCTGGGGTCATGATTTGAACAAACTTGAATCTACACCACATGAGTATGCTTCAGAATAAATATGACTATTCATGGCTTTTCTGTTCTTGAGGAGAAGATTTTTAAAATTTTCTATATACATTCTTATGTAAAACTTTTGACCATCCAGTGTGGGCCCACCCTACCCCTGGGGGTCATAATTTGAACAAACTTGAATCTACACCACCTGAGGATGCTTTCATATAAATATATTGTAAGCCAACATTTATGCCCTGTTCACAGGATGAGTTTAATTCGCAGTAAATTAATGCGAAGTAAACTAATGCGAATCAAATGAATACGAATTAAATTGCATTCACACGACAGCTAGCTAATGCGAAGTAAACTATTGCAAATTAAAATTTTTCATGTACATTCATTTCAGTAAGTCTATTATGATGTCATTTGTAAATCACGTCACGTATGCCAAGCCAGCCTTTGATACATCATGTAGTGGGTGCAGGTATTCATTGATTTTAGTGATTAATATTTCCATTTCTAAATTTTTTCTCTATAATAACCCTTTGAAAGTAAGCGGAGTTGATTTCCTGATAATTCTGCCGGAATGTAAATTAGGCAGGTCGATAGGTCAGCAGCTAAGGAGGCCTAATACGCATGCAAATCTCGTGCACATCTGTCTCTGTGTCTGACGCTAAGGAGGCCAAATATGCATGTAAATCTCGTGCAGCTGCCTTTGCGTTTGACGTCAGTGTGCGAGGACTACTGTAGATCACTTAATTTTCGCGACACCTTATTTTCACGAGATAGTCATTCAATCTTTTTTAGCGAGACAAAATTTTCACGAATTGGGGTCATTGCTTTATATAATCTTAAGGAATTCTATTATACGCGAGAATGAAATTTTCGCGAGCATACCGTCTCGCGTAATTATGCGAAAATAAAGTTCTCGCGAATAAAAAGTGATTTACAGTATTGAAATTGGCATGGAAGTCATCGTGTTATTTAAATCGATTAGTCTACATTCTTAATGTCTAAGTCTACAATTTTATTTCACAATGAAATGGAAATATAAGGAATCACTATCTAGTTTTGAGAGTATGCCAGGGACATCAACAATAGTGGGAAACATGGAATAATTTTAGCATAACGGGCTTTACATTTCAAGATATATTTCTGTTTAATAAAAAGCTTAAAATTCATCGTTTTGTTTCAGTTTATTCCAAAAAAGATTCTCTATGTAATCACATTGTGTTATATGTCACAATCACCACTATAAAGACACGATCGCCTCAGAATATGAGTAGGTAACGTACATTTCAAGCTTGTAATAATATGTAAATTAGTAATAAGAAAATATTGAAAAAAAAAAGCAATTATTGACATAAAAATCATTTCAATGAAGCGTTTTAAGGCAGTAATATAAGAAATCATAATGTAACAAACGAGGTTATTTGTCATCAACTACATGAATGTCACGTCACTTCGGTAATGTTCATTTCACATATTATTGGGGAGTCCCCTCCACCTCAGTTCATTACCATTCTTTTGTGCAGTTTCGCTGAAATTGACACAGGTCGTAGCCTAGTTACTTCTACCTGTGTGCAAGGGTACAGACAAACAAGAGGCCCATGGGCCACATCGCTCACCTGAGAAGCTTTGACCATTCTGTTCTTTACCAGATTTCCCCCTTGTTATACATAATGCATCCCCACTCTACCCCACTGATCATAATTTAGACATTTTGAAATCTATTCTAATCTAATCTAATGATCCTTCCATGGGCACATATTTCAGCTTTTTTGGCCCAGTGGTTCCTGAGATTTTCAAAGATTTTTCCTATATATTTCTATGTAAAACTTTGATTCCCTATAATGGCCCCGCCGTTCCCCCGGGGGTCATGATTAATATATTCCTACAATTTAGAATTTACACTACCCAGAATGCTTCCACATAAGCTTCACTTTTTCTGGCCCAGTGGTTCTTGAGAAGAAGATTTTCATAGATTTTTCTTATATATTTCTATGATTCCCCATTGTGGCCCCGCCCTTCCTCCGGGGGTCATTATATGAACAATTTAGAATCTACATTATACCAAGATGCTTCCACATAAGCTTTACTTTTCCTGGCCCAGTGGTTCTTGAGAAGAAGATTTTCAAAGATTTTTCCTATATATTTCTATATAAAACTTTGATTCCCCATTGTGGCCCCGCCCTTCCTCCGGGGGTCATTATTTGAACAATTTAGAATCTACATTATACCAAGATGCTTCCACATAAGTTTCAGTTTTTCTGGCCCAGTGGTTCTTAAGAAGAAGATTTTCAAAGATTTTTCCTATATATTTCTAATTAAAACTTTGATTCCCCATTGTGGCCACGCCCTTCCCCCGGGGGTCATTATTTGAACAATTTAGAATCTACATTATACCAGGATGCTTCCACATAAGTTTCAGTTTTTCTGGCCCAGTGGTTCTTAAGAAGAAGATTTTCAAAGATTTTTCCTATATATTTCTACATAAAACTTTGATTCCCCATTGTGGCCCAGCCCTTCCCCCGGGGGTCATGATTTGAACAATTTAGAATCTACATAATACCAGGATGCTTCCACATAAGTTTCAGTTTTTCTGGCCCAGTGGTTCTTGAGAAGAAGATTTTCAAAGATTTTTCCTATATATTTCTATGTAAAACTTTGATACCCCATTGTGGCCCCGCCCTTCCCCCGGGGGTCATGATTCCTACAATTTAGAATTTACACTACCCCAGAATGCTTCCACATAAGTTTCAGCTTTTCTGGCCCAGTGGTTCTTGAGAAGAAGATTTTCAAAGATTTTTCCTATATATTTCTATAAAAAACTATGATTACTCATTGTGGCCCCGCCCTTCCTCCGGGGGTCATTATATGAACAATTTAGAATCTACATTATACCAACATGCTTCCACATAAGCTTCACTTTTCCTGGCCAAGTGGTTCTTGAGAAGAAGATTTTCAAAGATTTTTCCTATATATTTCTATATAAGACTTTGATTCCCAATTGTGGCCCCGCCCTTCCCCCGGGGGTCATTATTTGAACAATTTAGAATCTACACTACACCAGGATGCTTCCACATAAGTTTCAGCTTTTCTGGCCCAGTGGTTCTTGAGAAGAAGATTTTCAAAGATTTTTCCTATATATTTCTATATAAAACTTTGATTATCCATTGTGGCCCCGCCCTTACCCCGGGGGTCATGATTTGAACAATTTAGAATCTACACTACCCCAGGATGCTTCCACATAAGTTTCAGCTTTACTGGCCCAGTGGTTCTTGAGAAGAAGATTTTTTAATGACCCAACCCTATTTTTCTCTTTTCTTGATTATCTCCCCTTGCGAGGGGACATGTCCCTTCATTTTAACAATTTAAATTCCCCTTCACTCAAGGATGCTTTGTACCAAGTTTGGTCAAAATTGGCCCAGTGGTTCTTGAGAAGAAGTCGAAAATGTGAAAAGTTTACAGACGGACAGACAGACGGACAGCTGGACAGACGGACGGACGGACGACGAACAAAATGTGATCAGAAAAGCTCACTTGAGCCTTCGGCTCAGGTGAGCTAAAAATTATAAGAGTCAGACGTTTTTTGCTATGATCTAACAAATGTTCGTGTTTGGCCATTGAAACTTAAATCTATTCTGAATATATCCATCAACAGTTTGTTAACAATTTCATTTAGTATGTTGCAACATCGTTTTTCAAAACACAAACATACGTGCTTTTCAGCAGATCTGGAAAAATATAACCCAAAATGCAATGATTCAAACAAAACTGAGTATCGTGTGCCTTTCAGTATTTGAAATGTACGTGACCGTCTTGTGTTCTGGGTTTATTTGTTTTGTTTCTATTTCATTTTTTTTTTTTTTTTTTTTTACCAATTATAAGCCTATGCATACCTTGTTTTAAATGATCAACAACAATTAAATTAATATTGACGAAAAGTCGCATATTAAAAGTAAACAAACTGCAAAAAGGTTGCCAAAGATGAATTTAAGACACTTAGAAATAAATTTTCTAGCATGTGGTAACAGTCTAAAACATTTACGAGGATTGGGGGTGCATTTAGATGGATTTATGTGGCCAGTTGTCAAATGGATTGTAACGATAATTTTGTTTCGCTCGTGTAAACGCAATTCATTGACTAATGAAAAAAAAGTCAGTTAGAAATACGTAAAATGTACGTTACCATACATAACGTACATTTCAAATATAAAAATCAATTCTTTTCCACAAGCGTACGTTAGACACGCAATATATTGATACTATTTGAACTTGCATATCATAAGAAATGCATCATACAGGTTTCGTATTCAGAAATATATACCAGGTATCAAAATTATATTACATATAATTGACCTTAATATATTTTTTTTTCTTCAGCAGAAACGTTTCTTTTCAATAGTTTTGGGATTTAGCCGACCTCCAACCTTTGAAACTTTCCTTTGTGTACACATTTGAGTGTGTGAAAGTATGAGAATACATGAAAATTCGTGCGAGATTCACTTAATTTGAATTTCATGGTAACGTACATTTCAGTCACGTACATTTCAAATGATCACTTTTCATGTAAAAAATAATTTTTAATTGTGTTAAGCAAAACGTCTTTGCCAGTTTACAGGATACAAGGGGTTGCTTATTCAGAGTCGTCTCATATTTTCTACTTAATATATATTCTTAAAGGAAGAATATAGGTAACGTACATTTCTTTCTTATCTCTACGATTGAAAATGTCTTTCATTCCGTAAACATATTTATAAAAGTTGCTCAAATTGTTCAATTTCATGTTACATTATCTAAGTAGGAGTGAAATTTCAAATTTAGCCCAGCAATAAATAAAGGAGAAAAAAAATATCAGGTGCATAATCTTTGTGTTTGCTTCTAATGTGGTTGAAATAGAATTAAGCGACAGGGACATTGCACAATAAAAATTATTTATTATCACAAAGAAAATGTATTTATTGTTATGAAAAGAAATATATATGATACAAGGTTTAACTTATCATAAAATTTTTACTTGAGAATCAAAACTATATATTACACAGAGGGGATTCAGAATAATATTTGCCTCGGCGACAGTAACGTACATTTCAAATAGGCTACTATATTTGAATTTGGAACTCCTTAAACACCCTTTCAGATCGATAATTATATGAATTCTTATTCATTGTTATATGACTATTTATAATGTTGATTTAAAAATTACATCAGTGGTATTTCTTTTAAATGAAAATGAGGCGACACTATTTGAGCCCTTATATTGAGAATGGGTGTTTATCTAACAATGTAAAGTTCATGTTACCTGCAGTCAAGTGGAACTATACCTGTTTTGCACTTTACATTTATGAGCTGCGATGGATTTCAATTGCATGTACTTCACAATTTACATGTAAACATTTTAGTGTATTCGTTTTAATTACATTTTCTCTACTTACTCTTGTCTTGGTTATTTAGCTGGAATTTATAATATGAAACATCTACTTGACAGCTAGTGTATGATTTGAGCTTAATACATTAAACAATTACTTAACTTCTACTTTTGACATTAATATCAGATTTCAAGTTTCTATACAGAAGCATTACATATTTAATAAGTGTAACCCCACTTCCTTGGATTTCATTTATTTAAGAAATAAAGTCCGCGTTTTCGTGAATGTTGCAGAATAACCTGCGAGGTCAAGAAATATTGTTTGAAAGATAAAAGCCAAGGCATATATTAGCCGAGGCTTTTATATTTCAAACAACATTTCGAAACCCAGGAGGTTATTCCGTATCATACATGACAACAAGGACTTTATTCCTATACTTGATATTGCGATTACTTTACTTATATAGCGGAACTCTTTTGCGATGGAGGTAGATATTGTCTGTTCGATGGGGGCAAATGTGCTATTGAGGACAGATAAGTAAAAAATCCTGCTGGAATTACCTTGCTAAAGAATGGCTGAATCAGCCTAATCAATTTTTGAGAGGAGCTTATCCTAAAATGTTATATTTTTAAAGATATTTTTAACTAAGCGGTCTCTTCTCATTAAATTTTCATTGAAAATTGTTACATTTTAAAGCAGATAAAATATTTTATTTGACAATCTACAATTTGGAGATCAATCATTGGCAATACATTAAACTTTCGGCATATTACATTGTTCGACTTGTTCAACTTTTTATTTTATAGATCTCTGAGTCAACCTTTTTCAACAATAGTTTCAGCATTGAAAGGCTGACATTACCTCTCAATTATTTTATATGAATTTTTTTGTATTTTTTCAAAGAAACTGAAAAAAATTATTTACATCCAAATTAGATGTTTTCTTGTAAAAATTTTGCTGTAAATGAATGCATCACATGAATACCTAATAAAATATGTAAAGAAAAGCCGTAAAGATATTTAAGAAATTTAAATAAAAAAATATTTATGAAAATAAAACACTCAATTTGAAAATATTCTTTAAACTTATGGTTAAAATCTTCCTAAAACCAGTCACAACTGGGGAGAACATGTTCATTAATCAAATTTATAAAAGAAATTGAAACGAAATGGCCAAATTTTAGAGAAATTAATTTTTTTAATTTTGGCCAATCCCGATCAAATTAAACCAATCCCAACCATAACTGTATCGCGGGTAGTGCTTATCGCGAATAATTAATTCCATGCATATAAATAGGAATCTACAGTAGCAATTAACTTTTACTTATGTGTTTAGATTTACTTACATGTAAACTTGCATTCATAAGCAAATGTTCATCATATGAATGGGGTGTAAGATTTGTTGCATAGTAAAAGTATGTTGACTGTTTCAAGTAAGATAACAAGACCAAACTGGCAGGAAAAAATCAAAATTTCACATAATTCAAACACTCATAAATAAGCCTTCTTACCATAGAGATCAATTTATTTTTACACCTTTGAATTTATTAATTATCAGCTCTTAAATTAATTATTATTCGGAACTGGTCAAAATTCAGAACTGGCCAAACAACTGTACAATAATTGACTCCAATTCATTAGTGTAATCCAAGCCCTGACCACTTCTCTCTCTCCCAGGGCCCTCCTCTGCTACCTTAACTTTTTAACAATGTGGTGCAGCAATGCCCATATTAATGAAACAAAAGTTTTATGGAGCATTCAAAATTATTTGATGTTTGGTTGCTTAATCCTGGACAAAAAAATTTGAACATTTAAATGACAATTAACTGCTCATTTTTTCTTTTTATTTCATAGATCCTAATTCTAATCATGGAACCATACACTATGGCCGTGAAGTTGAAACTATGCAACATTTGCAAAACTGAAATGGCACTGGTTTACTGTGATACGTGTCATGTCAAACTGTGTAATGGCTGCATTGGTAAACACATGGAATCAAAAGAATCAAAAGAAAAACATGAAATTGTAAAAATTGGTTCTCGAAAATCAAATCCCTTTTACATATACCCTAGCTGTACCTCTCATAACAAAGAACGATGTGTAATATACTGTAAAAAATGCAAAAAGCCTGTCTGCAACAATTGCATTGCATCAAATCGACATTTAGGTCATAAATTTGTGAAAATTTTGAAAGTTCTTGATGAAAAAAAAGAAAACATAATTAAAGAACTAAAGGAACTGAAGGATCCAATTCTTCCAAAATACCAAAACATTGCACATGATGTAGAAGACATGATAAAGAATTTAGAAAAGGGATATGGAGATCTCTCAATAGCCATAACAAAACATGGAGAAGAATGGCACCAAGAAATTGACAACGTTGTCACAAAACTTAAAGCTAAAGTAGATAAAATAAAAAATGAACATTTCAAAAATCTTAAGAGTGTGTTGAATGAAACAAATAAAAAAATTTCTAAAATAAGGGAAAGAATTAACACAATTAATTCTGTGAATATAAACCCCCAGGACATTCTAGAACTGTTTAGCATTCCATTTAATATAGATATATACAGACAACCTCCACCATACCTTGCACTGTCATTTCCTACATTTATTCCATTGAGAATCCAAGGGGAAAAATTTAGTAGCTTGTTTGGGACCATATCACCAAGTAAACTAACTTCAGAGACTACCGTATAGATACTATAATATATAAAATAGAGAGATATACCGTATAAGGGGAAATTTTAGCGAGACGTAAATTTCGCATATTGTCTTTAAAATTGGGTACTTTGCTTTTAGCGAGAAGTAATATAAGCGATTTTGAAATGCTCACTAAAGAAACTATATCACCTTAAACACAATTAATTTTTTTAGCGATATTCAATTTTAGCGATCTTGGCACCCTCGTTAATAATGCCAAATTTGAATCCTCACTAAAAACTCTGCTTATATGGTAGCTATCTCATTCTGTTAAACAACTGCTTGATGAACCTGAAATCATTGCTACCATAAACAATAATAACCAACTCAGTGTTTATGATATGTACAGTAGCCTATCTGAGTGATGATAAAATCTGGATGTGTTGAAAAGAGAACACCTTTAGACTCTACAGTGTCATTTTGGAAACATTTTAAAGTACCATCACCACAAAGTAATGAAACATCCCCACTGACATAGCAGTAACTGAACAAGGCAATCTTGTTTATACTGATCCCCAAGACAGAACTGTAACATTGTGAAGAATGAAAACATTGAGACTTTGATCAAATTAAAGGAATGGGAACCCCATTATATCTGCTGTACCTCCTCAGGTGACCTCTTGGTTGTCATGAACAGTGATGATTCCAAAAAGTCAACAAGAGTTGTCCGTTACTCTGGCTTCACAGAAAAACAAATCATTCAGTTTGATGATATGGTTAATCCTCTCTATTCATCTGGAACAACTACTAAATATATAACTGAGAACAGGAATCAGGATATCTGTGTGGCTGATGAAGGAGCTAAAGCAGTAGTGGTGGTCAATCAGGCTGGGAAACTGAGATTTAGGTACACTGGACATATTCTTGCCCCAATAAACAATTCACAATTTTGCAGCCAAAAGGGATCACCACAGACATTCAGGTTCACATCCTTACTGCAGATCAGTGCAATCACTGTGTTCACATCCTAGACCAGGATGGACAGTTCCTACGTTACATAGACTGTGGACTGTGTAGACCCTGGGGATTGCGTGTAGACACAAGTGATAATTTGTTCGTTATTCAAAATGATTTTTAACAGCTAGTAAAAAAAGTCAAGTATATGTGGTAAAGTTGCTTACATGCAGAGCTTCATTAGAGTACTGAATTTTATATTTCAAATATAAAATAATGGGAATTTGCTATTAGGTTATGGCCTTGTCAGATTGATATTCATATGTTCATCCTATGTTATACAATTTTGAAACTACCTTTTGCATATTTTTGCCAAAAAAATTATCATTCTTGTGAAGATTGTGTTGAATTTCTTCCTGTGTGTTATTAGTACATGCTTTTCTACATTTTACAGTCACTCAGTGGATTAGTAGAAAAGATCTTAGAGGAACCAAGTATCTTGGCCTTGTCCTCAAGCCTATAAAGCTGTTGGAGTTTAAAAATTTCACAAATATGTGGAATGGCAAATTAATGTTTTCTTACTTAATACCAACAAAGATACCAGTACATAGAGTATTATAATTTTTAATACATGACCTATAAGCCCACCCTGTGTTGTGAAGCATGAACCCACTGGACCCACTGACATAACTTTATCATTATGTAGCCATTTCAAGTAGATGACAAAATACTGGTATCTATTAATTTATAATCATGCCCATGAGTTTGACTGCTACATTATCATGATTAAAAATAATAAAATACATTTAATATACTTTAAATACATGGTCAACTTAGTACCACCCTTGAGTCTGAATTCTGTGGGGGGGGGGGGGTTGTAATTTCATATTACATGCTCATAAAATCATGTACCGGTACTAAACTTTATCCCAGGTAATTTTGGTAGTTTCAATATACATGTATTTGAGCAACTTTATGAGCCCCACTCCAGGGCCTAAACCCTGGATTCAAGGAACTAAAAACACAGGTAATCAGAGATTACAGAGCTCACCTCAATGAATGTTGTCTTTCAGTAAGGCAAAGTCACACAATTAACAAAAAGTCTACATCCAAAAATGCAAAATTTATGCAATGTTGATCTGATACTTTGGAATAGACCTACCGGTATATAAAAACTTCAAACTAGTTCTTCTTCACAAAAATGTGATTAAAATCCATCATCTGAAGCAAGTTTGAGAGTTTTCATCCCTTGATGCAACATCTGGGCAAGTTTGGTTTATATAAGCCTTATAGTTTTTTGGTAATAGACCTGCACCCATAACTTTTACCTGGTCCATTATCTGGAAAATGTATGTCGAATTTAGCATCCAGAGCAAGTCCATTGGTGTGCATCCTAAGATGTATCATCCATGCGAGTTTGCACACAATAAGGCTTATAGTTACTTGGAAATGAATCCTGCACCAAAAACATTACCCTGTTCACTCAAACAGAAAATGTAGGTCAGATTCAGCATCCGAAGCAAGTCTGGTAATGTGCATCCTTAGATGTATCATCCATGCAAGTTTGGTCAACATAGGGCTTATAGTTTCTTGGAACTGAGACCTTCACCAAAAATTGCATAAAAATGTTGTTAACCTGCTCAAAAACCATTACCCTGGTCATTCCTTTGCTGAAATTGCAGCATCTGAAACTTTGACTGGTACATTGAAACAAATTAGAAGCATCTTCCATACATGTCTAATCAATATAGGACATAGAAGTAATTAAAAAGAAAACTGCTCCAAAATACTTAACCTTAACCTGGGACGCCGAAGCTGAGGGTATTACATAAGCTCCCCCAACTTCGTTGAGGTGACCTAAAATCACTGAGAAATCGCTAAATCAAATCTTCACAAACTAATTTCAGGTAGTTCAATATATATGGAACGCCATGGCTGCCTTATGTTAGATGATTATATTATATGCTGTGGGTTTGTTATTATATGCTGTGGGTTTGTTATTATATATGCTGTGGGTTTATTATGATATATGCTGTGGGTTTATTATGATATGCTGTGGGTTTATTATTATATGCTGTGGTTCTTATATTATATGCTGTGTTTTTATAATTATATGCTGTGGGTCTACTATTATATGCTGTGGGTTTGTAATTATATGCTGTGGTTCTTTTATTATATGCTGTGGGTCTATAATTATATGCTGTGGTTCTTATATTATATGCTGTGGTTCTATAATTATGTGCTGTAGGTCTATAATTATATGCTGTCGGTTCATTATTATATGCTGTGGATCTATTATTATATGCAGTGGGTATATAATTATATGCTGTGGTTATATAATTATATGCTGTGGGTTTATAATTATATGCTGTGGGTCTAAAATTATATGCTGTGGGTCCATTATTACATGCTGTGGATCTATTATTATATGCTGTGGTTTCATTATTATATGCTGTGGGTTCATAATTATATGCTGTAGTTTCATTATTATATGCTGTGGTTTAATAATAATAATAATAATAATAATAATAATGTTTCATAATTATATGCTGTGGTTTCATTATTATATGCTGTGGGTTCAAAATTATATGCTGTGGGTGTATTGTTACATATTCAGTCAATTTATTAGAAACTACTTTTCGAATCTGGACTTCTAGTTTTTTAGTTTACTTGCTCAAAAAAAAAAAAATGGCGGCAACTGCAGCAGGTCTAACCGTAATTATAGGAATGAGAGAGTGGAGTGCTGAATAGGAAGGTATTACCAGATTGGTTTAAATGAGGTACATGTAATGTTTTTTTTTTTTCATTTTTTTAAAGTAAAAATACTAATGTTTGAAATAAATGAGGGAATAAATGTATGATTATTACAGAAATATAGAAATACCTGTGGAGATTGTAGGAGCGGGGTAGATTTTTTTTATGGAATGTAGGAATATTACAGAAATATAGAAATACCAGGGGAGATTGTAGAAGTGGGGGTTGATTTTTTTTTGGGGGGGGGGGGGCAGAGTGTTATTTACTGCCGGTACCTTTAATTTAATTTTAAACAACTGCAATTTTGACCTATAAACGCCATGGGACCCCATATTTTTCTGGGGATTTTTTTTAATAAGCGCTTGGATTAAAGTTTCAAACGATGCCATACACTACAAATATTTATCATAAGAGCAATCTGATGCACATTATTAACTTACTCAGTCCCCTACTCGGACAATTTCAAATGCACCACGCTATACTAATATCTACATTCTTCTCACTATCCCCCCCCTTAACCAAGGACATAACTCCTCTCAAATCTCAACACACGAAAAACAAATCTTATATATATATATATATATATATATATATATATATATATATATATATATATATATATATATATATATATATATACATACATATATATAAATCAAAATTAAATCCAAGATAAACAAACAAGTTTACGTTTAATTTTTTACACTAAGCGCTTTCGCCGTTACGGCTCTTCAGAGTGTAACAATGATAATATTATCATTGTTACACTCTGAAGAGCCGTAACAGCGAAAGCGCTTAGTGTAAAAAATTAAACGTAAACTTGTTTGTTTATCTTGGATTTAATTTTGATTTATAACTTAACCTATACCATGGACTTCTACAACATTTTCCCTACATATATATATATACATATATATATATAAAGCACTAAAAATGACCAACGACACGAACAATAAAAATTGTCAAATTTTCGGGACGCCCTGTCCCTTCCTCAGGACAAAGAAAAAAGTTAAAAAGTCATAAGAACAAAGAAAAAAGAGAAACAAAAACAACTAGCACTACTACTAAACTACTAAACACTAGATATTTACATATTTAATTACATGTTGAATTGGAAATTTTTAAGAACACTAATAAAGAAAGAAATCCGGACCGCTATGAAATGCGTCCGGTCTATCGGGTATACTCGGGTGAAGTGCGATTTACATAATTGAACGAATTAATTATGCTAATTAATTACGACAATCAGTAAATCGTACATTGTTTCATTCTCTCAAAATGGCGTAACTTTACTTAATAAAGACTAATCAAAGAAAAATAATGTAGCAGGGATATTTAAACATATGAATTATGATCCATTATAAATTTTGAAATATTTAAGGATTTATTACCGGGAAAAAAATAATTAACAAAGGCGTAAGCAATAAATAGTTATGTGGGTTGTTCGAGAGTTGGTGACGCAAATTAACTGTAGAGTTTACACTAAATTGAGAGAATAATCTTGTTTAGTATCATCAGGAATTGGGTCTAGTTTACGTTCATTCTGGTGAAGTCATTCAGTTTGTTAATACCATTGGGGCGGAATGACTTCAATCTGTGCATCCAGAACTTTTCTTTGCTTTTTCTCTGAGCATCTGTCCATCTTGGGTTATGGTCAATCACCACTACTGTCATGTCCTCCCATTTGTGACCCTCAAGGTTGAAATGTTCCCCAACGGGTTCATTGAGTTTTTTGGTCCTAATGGTCGAACGGTGGTTATTGACTCTCCTGCGGAGATCTCCTGTTTCACCAATATACTGTTTGGAGACCCAATTCCTGATGATACTAAACAAGATTATTCTCTCAATTTAGTGTAAACTCTACAGTTAATTTGCGTCACCAACTCTCGAACAACCCACATAACTATTTATTGCTCACGCCTTTGTTAATTATTTTTTTCCCGGTAATAAATCCTTAAATATTTCAAAATTTATAATGGATCATAATTCATATGTTTAAATATCCCTGCTATATTATTTTTCTTTGAAACAGCTATTGATGAGATGGCGGGACATACGCATCTGTTCGTCCCCTGCCTTATATCAGGAGCAAAGTGGTCTTCTTAAGTCTCACTTATGCAAAAGAGGCTACAATGCCCGCACCGTACAAACAGCTATTGATGAGATGGCGGGACATGACAGGCAAAACCTATTACGCTACAAGGAGAAAGACAATAGCGGCAGGGTCCCTCTGGTAACCACATACCATCCCGTCCTTAAGAACCTGAGCGGTATCCTTCAAAAGAACCTACCAATTCTACATTCAAACAAACGAATGGCAGAGGTCTTTAAGGAACCCCCATTGGCTGCATACAGATGCCCAAGGAACCTCAAGGACATGGTAGTAAGAACCAGACTGGACAACCCATTACCTAACGGGGGCTTTAAAACTTGCTCTGACAGAAGATGTCTTCTTTGTAAGCACAGCACTGACACAGACAGTTTTAACAGCCCTGTTACAGGCCGCAGCTACAAAATACTAGGGAATTTGTCCTGTCATACTGACAACTGCATTTATCTCATCAGTTGCAAAGTTTGCTCCAAACAGTATATTGGTGAAACAGGAGATCTCCGCAGGAGAGTCAATAACCACCGTTCGACCATTAGGACCAAAAAACTCAATGAACCCGTTGGGGAACATTTCAACCTTGAGGGTCACAAATGGGAGGACATGACAGTAGTGGTGATTGACCATAACCCAAGATGGACAGATGCTCAGAGAAAAAGCAAAGAAAAGTTCTGGATGCACAGATTGAAGTCATTCCGCCCCAATGGTATTAACAAACTGAATGACTTCACCAGAATGAACGTAAACTAGACCCAATTCCTGATGATACTAAACAAGATTATTCTCTCAATTTAGTGTAAACTCTAGAGTTAATTTGCGTCACCAACTCTCGAACAGCCCACATAACTATTTATTGCTTACGCCTTTGTTAATTATTTTTTCCCGGTAATAAATCCTTAAATATTTCAAAATTTATAATGGATCATAATTCATATGTTTAAATATCCCTGCTATATTATTTTTCTTTGATTAGTCTTTATTAAGTAAAGTTACGCCATTTTGAGAGAATGAAACAATGTACGATTTACTGATTGTCGTAATTAATTAGCATAATTAATTCGTTCAATTATGTAAATCGCACTTCCCGAGTATACCCGATAGACCGGACGCATTTCATAGCGGTCCGGATTTCTTTCTTTATTAGTGTTCTTAAAAATTTCCAATTCAACATGTAATTAAATATGTAAATATCTAGTGTTTAGTAGTTTAGTAGTAGTGCTAGTTGTTTTTGTTTCTGTTTTTCTTTGTTCTTACGACTTTTCCTAAACATTTTTCTCTGTCCCGAGGAAGGGACAGGGCGTCCCGAAAATTTGACAATTTTTATTGTTCGTGTCGTTGGTCATTTTTAGTGCTTTATATAAATTTTCATTCGTGACCTTGTATCTACTTGGTAGATCCGACATTTAGGATATACAGTGTTGTTGGTTTTTTAGTGTTTTTTTTATACATATATATATATATATATATATATATATATATATATATATATATATATATATATATATATATATATATATATATATATCTTTAAGGAAAAGAGTGCCAATTATTTCCCACAGAACTCTATACAAACCTTTTGTCCTCTCACTACTATACTAATTTAATTTCAGACAATTCCTTGGCATCGTTTGAAACTTTATTCCAGGAATCCAGGTGCTTATAACCCCACCCCCACCCCCCACACCCCAAAAAATTTAGGGTCCCATGGCGTTTATAGGTCAGAACTGCAATTGTTTAAAATTAACCGGCAGTAAATTACACTCTGCCCCCCCCAAAAAAAATCAACCCCACTCCTACAATCTCCCCTTGTATTTCTATATTTCTGTAACATTCATACATTCCCTCATTTATTTCAAACATTAATATTTTTACTTTAAAAAAAAAAAAAACATTACATGTACCTCATTTCAGTCAATCAGGTAATACCTTCCTATTCAGCACTCCACTCTCTCATTCCTATTACGGTTAGGCCTGTTGCAGTTGCCGCCATTTTTTTTTTTTTGAGCAAGTAAACTAAAAAAAAACTAGAAGTGCAGATTCGAATAGCTACTTTCTAATAAACCGACATAATATGTAACAATACACCCATAGCATATAATTATGAACCCACAGCATATAATAATGAATCCACAGCATATAATAAATTATGAACCCACAGCATATAATAAAGAAACCATATAATAATAGATCCACAGCATATAATTATAGACCCACAGCATTTAATAAAAGATCCACAGCATATAATAATGAACCCACAGCATATAATTATAAAACAACAGCATATAATTATAGACCCACAGCATATAATAATAGATCCACAGCATATAATAATAGATCCACAGCATATAATAATACACCCACAGCATATAATTATAGAACCACAGCATATAATTATAGACCCACAGCATATAATTACAAACCCACAGCATATAATAATAGACCCACAGCATATAATTATAGAACCACAGCATATAATATAAGAACCACAGCATATAATAACAATCCCACAGCATATAATTATAGAGCCACAGCATATAATAATAGACCACAGCATATAATAATACACCCACAGCATATAATAATAGACCCACAGCATATAATAATAGAACAGCATATAATTATAGAACCACAGCATATAATAATAGACCCACAGCATATAATAATAGACCCACAGCATATAATATAATCACCTAACATAAGGCAGCCATGGCGTTCCATAAATATACATGACTGTATACATCTATATAAATATGAACAACTTTATTATCCCCAATGTAGGAATTTAGTTAATCCTGAGACCAAGGACATGTATAATTTTACCAGTCTTGTGAAAAGAACAACATACGTACATACTCATTATAATTAACCTATTTCCCTAGCAAATGTTGATTGTTTGATTGTTCATGATGTTTTCATGTTCCTCTTCAGAATTTTTCACTCAAGAAATATGGAGAAGCCAACACTTGCTGGTGGAGATCTGAAAATGTTGTTCTTTACTCAGCACTTACAACCATTGAGCAGCGATTTTAAGCACCTACTACGACACAACAAACTTTAGGTTTCTATAGTTTCATCTGAAGGACCACTCCCAATTCCCAAAGTGAGATTCAAACTCTAAATGTCCATGAATAAAGAGATTTACAAAATTCTAATGTGTAAAATACAGTCAATTCTCGAATTATCGCCATTCGATTCATCGCCATTTTCGCTATTCCGCCATGATTTGCCAAGAACGTTTTTCCTGCTATATAAAATTCTCTTTATAACGCCAAATTCGCATACCGCCATCCGCCACCCTGTTTTCACAACAAACGTCCATTTTTAAGTGTCAATTATCTCGATATACCGCCACAGGTGCATGTGGTCAGTGAAGCGCGGCTAATTGGTTGACGCTATCCCTGTTGTAAAGCATGCAAAGCCAGGCAAGGTACATGCAATTAAATAATTAAATAAGAATTAAATAAACAATGATTTTAACATGAAGTGTTATGATAATTTTGTTTTCTGTTTAATAAAAATCATTAAGTGACGGCTTTGCCACGAAGGCGGTCGTTGTTTAAGAACACAGATAACGATATTATTTTGATGATCTCTGCTTTAAACAATGCAAAATTTGCTTAAAAAATAATTATACGGTATAAATTGTGAACGTTTTATTAACAATGATGCCTTAAACAATGAATTTATTCAAGAATTCATTTTACATATTATCGGCAATATATCACGACGATCGACCCAGCATTTTTTTTTTCAATATTAGTCGTGCAGATTT
Organism: Saccostrea cuccullata; assembly: GCF_032062105.1. Lineage (NCBI taxonomy): Eukaryota > Metazoa > Mollusca > Bivalvia > Ostreida > Ostreidae > Saccostrea > Saccostrea cuccullata. The sequence continues at coordinate 60,061 of NW_026934870.1, forward strand.
ACATGCATCCACATGTGCTTGTCTTTATTTCATAACTGCACGTTTTGTTTAGCGAAATTGTACATAAAAAATTACTTGAAGTATTTTAAAACTTAGAAATATGTTTTAATATGTACATGTAATAATGAGAATAGAAACGCTAAATTGTATTTCTAAGAACGGTAACTCTACTTCTGGTTTCCTAAACGATGGGAAATTCAATTCATCGCCAAATTCGTTATACCGCCATGATTTCTAAATTACAAAAGGTGGCGGTTTATCGAGAATTAACTGTATTTCTATTTGTATACTCAATCCAACCCTGGGCCCTGAACTTATGATCTGAGACTATGAATTTTACAATAACAAGCATTCTGAGAGTACATGTATTACAAAAGCTATACATGTCCCTTACGGGGCTCTTTAGGATGTCATATTTTATAAGATCCTGTATATGAAAATTTGGACAGTTTGGTAATAACGTATTACTTATCTATTAATGAATGTCTTGGAATTAAGTCCATCTGCGTTACAAGGAAAGATGTGTTTGAATGTCATATTCAAGACATGCATGCATGCTTTGACCAGATCAGCTAATTTTACATGGTTTTAATTAAAAAGGGTTTTTTCACTGTATAAACATGCAATATTGTAAAGCACATAATATACTCAAGTCTTATGTATAGATTTAAATGTACATAATTGCAGAATATATCAAATGCAAAAACATGTTTGAAATACCCATAACAGTAAGAATTAAAAGACTACAGGTACCGGTAGATGGGTCACATACCCAAACGTGCACACTACATTTTCCACATGGCTGCCATTTGCAGTCTAAAGCTACAGCCAGGTAAATATCAATATCTTTCATAATAACAAAATATTTTTCATTCATGTAATTGAATGTTTCATTCTAGATAGTCAGTTAATCATTGAGGATTAAATATTCATTTCTAAAGTATGTCAAGGAATGAATATACCGGTATGTAAATCGAAACTTAATACTAATATTTATAGTAATGGAGAACTAGTATTCTCGAAAACAATATGCCTTCTCAACATGGATACTTGCACACAAAGATGTAAAGTTTACATAAAAAAATCTGAAAAATGATAGAATTTCATGGCAATGGAATTTCATAATGTATTTCGGAAAGTTTTTTTCTAACAAAGAAAATTCCTTGTAACAAAAAATGCAGTAGTGGAACTATACCTCTGTGTCGCACTTTATAATTATGAGCTGCGATGGACTTCTTTTGTATATATACTTCACAGTTAAAACATTTCAGTGTATCTGCTTTATTACATTTACTCTACTAGTTCTTGTCTTAGTTATCGAGCTGGAATTTATAATTATACGTACTGCTTGTATAATTTGAGCTCTGCAGCTCTCTCTCTCTAATACTATAGTCTCTCTCTCTCTCTCTCTCTCTCTCTCTCTCTCTCTCTATATATATATATATATATATATACAATTACATTTACTGAATAATATACTTTTGACATTAATGGTTTAAATTCAGATTTCAAGTTTCTAAACAAATGTAGCACAACATTTTGGTGTAACTTCACTTCCTTGGATTTCATTTATTATACGTAATTTGTCAGGATCGATGGCTGCAGTCAGATAAATTTTGTACCCCGCTTGAAAAGTGGGGGATATTAATTTGGGTCTGTCTGTCCGTCATTCTGTCTGTCTGTAACGCTTTCATTTCCAGTACACGATATCTCGAGAACCCTTTGAGCTTTTGCAATGAAATTTTGCATATCAACTCCCTATGGACTAAAGAGGAACCCCATTGATTTAGAGGTCAAAAGGTCAAAGGTCAAAGGTCAAGGTCATAACTTTGCAAATTCTGTCTGTTATAACACTTTCATTTCCGCGCGATATCTCGAGAACCCTTTTAGCTTTTGCAACGAAATTTTACATAACTCCCTACGGCCTAAGGAAGACCCCTATAGATTTTGAGGTCAAAAGGTCAAAGTTCAAGGTCGTAAAGAAGACGGTATGGTTTGAGCTTTATTATGCCTTAAAAATTTAATGTTCATAAAAAGTTATGAAATTGGCTTTAACAATAGTTGAGTAGATGAATATGATAAATCATTAAAGAATATGGCATGAAGAAGAACCTTTCTTAAAATATGATGTCATTAATTTGGTACATTTTAAAGCTTCAAAATGACTTGTTTTTATGCCAATTTTCCTTTAGAAAATAGTGTCTGCCACCGTCGCCCGCTTTAATTTTTGGATATATTGTGCAAACAGCCATGAAAAATCACATATCTCAAAATCTTTCCAGGTGACAGTGGCAGAGTACGTTTTCTGAAAGAAAATTCCACTTAAGGTCAAGATCTAGTAAATGAAAGGTGCCTACAGATGAAATAAATTCCTTTAATGATGCTTTATAACTTTAGCTTGGTCAGATAAGGTGTTTCGGGGCATAATTTGTAGGTAAACAAGATGAAAAATCATATTTTAAACTGTCATTTCCAATGAAAAATTAAGAAATCCAGTCATGAATATGGGAGTTTTTTCCATATCAGACAAAGAAAATGTATCCAGATTGCCTACAGTCTCTCAGAAAACGGTAATTTGAATGTTCTTGGCCTCTTCTCTAAAAAATGTAAAT
>NW_026934871.1:0-6137 GCF_032062105.1 Saccostrea cuccullata
TTATGTATTGTCTTGATACACACATATCATATACATATATATATATATACACACCCAATCATACAAAACAAAGTAAATTTTCAGGGCTAAAAATGTTGTGCTGAATTTTTATCTAGTACTGTAAATGTATTATATTTGGTGTGTACGATATTTGTCGGAAATTGAATTTTAAACAAGTTGGCGTAGATTTGATTTAGCGCTTTTTGAATGTGATTTACATTAACCTTTATATGCAAAGCATTTAGCGATGTACTTTATTTAGCGGAGGCTGCTTTCCGCGAAAGGCGCTAAAAAGAATACACAGCAAAATGTAATATGTTTACAGTATAATATAAACATAACTGCTGGCCTCAGACTGACTTTATTGCTGTTTCTATTGATATTGAATTGTGACTTTTTTCAGTGCTTGCGTCCAAGTGGAAGAGGATGATCTTCGGTGTCTGTTTCTTCCATGCTGTTATTCTGGAGAGGAAGAAGTTTGGTCCTCTGGGATGGAACATCAGGGTAAGTATTATAACGTCTGGCTATCTTGTGTTTCTATTTAGGAAAAGCTGCCTCCTCTATACAAAACTTTTGCTTTTAGTTAGTTAATTTATGAAATCAATAATTAAAGTTGACTTATTGGGTATATTTCTCTCCAAGTACCTTAAGTAGTTTGCAAAATGGGAGAAGGAACTGAAAAAGAGTGTGTTTGTGAAAGACATATTTAATCATATACCGGTATATTTTATCAACAGTGTGGTTGGGCTCATTACTAGGTATCATTGAACTGTCAGATGCAAATCTTCTGACAACTTGTTTAATATCGGTATGATCCGTTGAGTTATGTAGGTGTGCTCAGTTGAACGGTCAGATGTTATGAGTCTTTAATTATCATTATTTCAATAAAAATTCAGTTACAGTGATCGCGAGTGTACTCACTTGAACTGTCTGATGTTACAAATCTAATTATTTTGATTTCATTATGAGTTCAGTTACACTGATCGCAAGTGCACTCACTTGAACTGTCGGATGTCTGAGTTCAGTGACAGTGACATTGAGTGCACTCAGTTGAAGGGTCAGATGTTACAAGTCTTATTCTGTTTGATTTCAGTATGAGTTCAGTGACAGTGATCGTGAGTGCGCTCAGTTGAACTGTCAGATGTTCTGTGCAGAAGGAATCATTCCATGGGACGCCCTTATCTACATCACAGGCATGGTATGTATCATTCTGAATGTTTCCGAGGTAAAGCATGTATTTGCATATTTGGTAAAAATCTTAACTTGTCTTAAAATTTTGAAGGATGCACATTTATTATACCCCACGCAACTAGTTGCGGGAGGTATAATGTTTTTGACTGGTCCGTCAGTCAGTCAGTCAGTCCGTCAGTCAGTCCTCATTTTTTGTCAGCGCAACTCCTCATAAACGGCTGCACAGAATTTTTTCCGGGAATTTCTACACTTTTTAACTTAGCCATTTGGCCATACCTTGAATATAAAGATGAACAGTTTGTCAGCACAACTCCTCATAAACGGCTGCACAGAATTTCCTCAAACTTTGCTTGTATTTAGGACACAATGTGTAGATGTGCATATTACCAGGAAATTCCGATTCCATTATATTTTCCGGGAATTTCCGCACTTTTAACTTAGGAATTTGGCCATACCTTGAATATAGAGATGAATAGTTTGTCAGCACAACTCCTCATAAACGACTGCACAGAATTTCATCAAACTTTGCAGGTATTTAGGACACAATGTGTAGATGTGCATATTACCAGGAAATTCCGATTCCTTTATTTTTCCATGAATTTCCACACTTTTTAACTTATACTTTTTTGCCATATTTTGAATATAGAGATGAACAGTTTGTTAGCACCACTCCTCTTAAACTGTTGTACATAGTTTCGTCAACCTATGCTGATATTTAGGACATATTCCATTATTTTATCCCAAAGAGTTTTGCCTATTATTCAAGAAAAAGAAAATTTCTCAACACCCCCCCCCCCCTTGTTCAAATAAATGTGTGGATTTGTTTATTGTCAAGAAATTTTGATTCCATAATTTATCTGGAAACTTCATTCCACAATTAAATGTCCTCATCTGCAAGACATTTTGATGTGAAGATGTTTTGCAATTATTGCCCTTTTTGTATTTAAAGTGACTGTGTCTTTCATTATGTGTTTCACCATCAAGTTATGGGGGAAAGTGGGGTATGTGAGCTAGCTCACTTTTTCTTTCATTGGCAATAAATTGGCAGGTATGGGCAAAGTCTTTATTTGAGAACTTTATTTCATACACTGTTATTTTTATTCCTAGCTAATAAATATTGGTTTTGAATCAGGTACTTCATTAAAAAAGTGTGTAATGTAGCATTGCATAGCGTCCGCATTAATTATTGTCAAAGTAAACATGCAGCATGGAAATTTACTGTAAAAGCAGTATTTTCTTTCCTTATATTTTAGTTTGAGATCCTCTTCATTTATATTTATCAATAGTTGCTCAGTTTATTGTGAACTCCCCCTGCAGAAAGGTACATGACATTATTATTTCTTCAGATCACCTATGGAGGTCGTGTGACAGATGCCATTGATCAGAGATGCCTGGAGACCATCCTGAAGACTTTCTTCTACCCCAACACACTGGAGGAGGGCTACAAGTACTCACCCTCAGGTAAAACTATACACCTACAAATACAGTACAAGTACTCACCCTCAGGTAAAACTATACACCTACAAATACAGTACAAGTACTCACCCTCAGGTAAAACTATACACCTACAAATACAGTACAAGTACTTACCCTCAGGTAAAACTATACACCTACAAATACAGTACAAGTACTCACCCTCAGGTAAAACTATACACCTACAAATACAGTACAAGTACTCAACCTCAGGTAAAACTATACACCTACAAATACAGTACAAGTACTCAACCTCAGGTAAAACTATACACCTACAAATACAGTACAAGTACTCACCCTCAGGTAAAACTATACACCTACAAATACAGTACAAGTACTCACCCTCAGGTAAAACTATACACCTACAAATACAGTACAAGTACTCACCCTCAGGTAGAACTATACACCTACAAATACAGTACAAGTACTCAACCTCAGGTAAAACTATACACCTACAAATACAGTACAAGTACTCAACCTCAGGTAAAACTATACACCTGTCAATTCTTACTCCATAAATGAGTCCAATCTGAAAGTACGAATTGTAACAAATTCAAATACAATCAGACCCTATTATTTCCAACTTGTTGGGACTGTTAATTCAGGATCTCAGATACCAAGCATGAAAAACTTAAAGGATAAGAGATACAGACTGTGACATATTCATGGTATTCAATATATCAGTGTTCTAGATACCTAAGTTCAGCAATTTTAACTTGTGTGCATGATGTCACTATGCCCCTGCTTGATGCATGTCACATTTACAAATGGAGAATATTATTTCCTTAACATGCGCTTATCTTTTCTCTCTGCTGCAGAATACATAGATAATTTTTGTTGCTTATTTTTCAAATTCCCATCCTACGTTGAAAATTTGTGATGTTAGGATAAAGATTTTTAACTACAGAAATTAATTATGAAATAAATGCTGACATGTTGTTAATTTTTACAGGTATATACTATGCCCCTGACTACCCTACCCTACAGGAGTACAGAGACTATATAGAGACCCTACCTATTAATGATGAACCAGAGATCTTTGGCATGCACGAGAATGCCAACATTGCTTTCCAGGCAGAGGAGACTAACCACTTGATCCAGACCATTCTGGACGTACAGCCCCGTCAGTCAAGTGGTGGAACCGGAAAGTCTAACGATGAAATCGTGTACGAGTTAGCAGAGAGCATTCTGGGTAAACTGATGGACAAACTGGACATTGAGCAGGCCAATCAGGAAATGTTTGAGCCGGACGAGAAAGGTCGCCTGAATTCACTGACCACCGTGCTGACCCAGGAAGTGGACAGATTTAACAAACTTCTGAAGGTCATCAAGGTAAGAAGAGGTCAAGGTTATTTTAATTCACATTCGATTCTCAAATACAAGAAGCTTTCTGTTAAATGTAATATGTGCATGTTCAAGCTCCAAATACAAATGCTTTTCTTATTCATGTTATATGTTTCCAGTCTTAAATAGGGATATTGAAGCAGTTGATTACATTTTGCGTACCATATACAGAATATATTTTATAATCTTGGAAGGACATATACCTTTTTAGAGTATAACACCACACAAAGACATTCCTGTCCCAATGCTTTAAATTAATTAACTGCAGTGTTACCATAAAGACACCTTTAATTCTGAGACCCTTAATTCTGACATTGTTGTGGTTTTGTAGAACTCTCTGGATCAGCTGAAGAAGGCCATTAAAGGTTTTGTTGTGATGAGTGACGAGTTAGAGCTTGTCTACCAGGCCTTTATCAACAGTCAGGTCCCCAGCCTGTGGGCTAACGCCGCCTACCCCTCCCTGAAGCCCCTGGGTAGCTGGGTCAATGACCTCATTTACAGGTGTGCCTTCATTGATAACTGGGTTAGGCACGGACAGCCCAAGTCTTTCTGGATGTCTGGATTCTTCTTCCCACAAGGTATGTTTTTTTTTTCTCACATTCAAGGATCAATTTTTTAATACAGGTAAACTTTGGTATCTGGACATCGGATATGTCAACAACCTGGGATATGTCGACGTCCGTCCGCGGTCCCGGCATTATTTACTATATAAATGATTTGCAAAAACTCTGATATGTCGACTTCGGTAATGTCGACTACCCCGCTTATCTCGACGTATTTCACAGCTCCAAGAGCAAAATTTACTTGGTATATGTCGACATCGGGGCAATTTTCTGCTCTACTTAACCTAATTGTTTGTCAGCTGGTCGCTCGTCACGCACAGACGACTCAAGGTATCTCGACGTCGTCAGAAATTCTTTCACACCCATGTTTTGACTAAATGCTGCTCTGTAGAAATGTGATTGTACTGGAATCCCAAGCTCCCTCGACGTCTCCAATTTCTTAATTGTTTAATGCTCAGCTTGGGTATTATTATTGATAAATCTTCTTGATTCTGCGTAAATGTACAACCGTTTATTTATGTCGTAATCTAACAAAACATTTTTATTTAAAAAAAGTAACTGAATTACAGTGACAAATATTATGAATATACACACTGAATTTAATTGAACTTAATTTTTTTTTAATTGTGGTAAAAATGCAGTCAACAGAAATCAATCTCATCAACGACATGCACGACTATTGCATTAGCCGTAATATGGATGCATATGTTAAGGTAATTCCACCCTCCTATGATGTCATAGGTTTTTGCAAAAGTTGTAATTAGTTTAAATTCATACCTAATAGAACAATACCTCTTGGAAGAATGCCTTACAATAGGTGTAATGATAAATATTGTTAAATTAAAGAATTTAAAAAATGCATATTTTCTATAATTAATAAATTATTTAATCTTTAAAAAAATTTAACAAGGGCAATAACTCCGTCTAAGGTCTCTCCATTCAGGAATTTGCTTTTTTGTAAAATAGTTTCCCTGATATTCACAATTCAAAAGTATCTTTTAAGTAAGAAGTATTTTAGAACATTCAGCATCAGAATTGTGCATTTTAACCAGTTTTTACATATTTTTCATAATACTGTTTACAAAAAAGTGCGATTTTTTATGTTCAAAGACACTTCTGTTAAATTATGTTTCGCATCTTAAATAATATGGTGACCTATATATTTTTTGCAATAATTGGAAAATTTAAAGTATATTTAATGAAAATAAATGCAGTTTTTGTACTTTGAACCATTAAAATAGTGAGGGTGGAAACACCTTAAATGTACAATTCAAATTAAATTTTGGTTTAAAAATGGGATGAAAATTAATAATGAATGATTATGAAATAAAAAAAAAGTGAAATGAAATAATTAAAAAAATGAACCCATTAATTTTTTTTCCGTATCTCGGAAGTCGACTTTGTACCGTCTGGTTTGGAGTTTATAGAGCGCATTTCGTATCCTGTTCTGACAGAGCTAGTGGCACGCGGATCGAATGCTGGATGGAAAACGGCTTTCAGTAAAATGAGATTTCGATAAAAAAGAAAGCATTTCATAAATAACATTTGTGAATATGTTATCCTCTT
>NW_026934872.1:0-6196 GCF_032062105.1 Saccostrea cuccullata
GTCCATTAACATTTTTTCCGTCGTCAATACTTCCGGTCGTCACAGAAAAGGGAATTAAAACTCGATTTTAAACATTTCTTTGTCTTTCTTTCTTCTTTTTACTGTGATATTCATGATGAAAGTTAAAGCCCCTTTTTGATGATTTTACGTATAAACAGATTCTTGATTTGATTAAGAAGGAATTAAATATCTTTGAATATCTGAGAACTTTCGCAAACGTAGGTTCAACGTTTCCTTAAACACTAAAAAATATTCATTTCATTTTCTCATAAATAGACTTCGCGCGGGGAAAACCCATTCTGTAATACACAAGTGTGCAGGTAAAGTCTTTGACGCGATGGCGAAAGGACCTGTAGAAAAACTTCCCTGGTTCAATTGAGACGAGATTTTAGTAAATAAAGTGTGTATAATGAATATATTATATGTGTTCATCTTATCCCCCCCCCTATATCTTTTTTGTGAACTGTAAAAGACCTATCGCCCACGTTTCTCACATATTGAAATGAATGCCAATTCGGCTTTAATTTTTACATTCTACATAAACTGACCTTGACATTTACATAACAAGACACTCTTCTTAAAGTAAAGAAAATGATAAGGCTTAATTCTTTCTACAAAATAATGGTAATTTACAAGTCTATATTCAAGAACAAACTCGAATCCCAACCCTACTAAAAAATTCAGACAAAAATTCAATTACTACTCATAAATAGATTGCCGTGAACAGACATTCGAATTTCATCATTTTTAAGGGAAAATTGTAATTTTCATTTTATTGACCAATTAATAATTTTATATTATATTCGATTGAATTGAAATCCTTGTCGTCATTGACTGAAAATTGAAATTTTGTGTAATTTCTGTCTTTAAGTTTTTTAAATTTTTTCTCTATTTTCGTGTTTAAAAAGATAAACGTCTTATTTCTGATTATATCTTTTCTTGATTTAAAAGAATTAAAGATTTAAACTAAACAGTTCTTTTCCTTAAAAGAATAAATTTTTCAATAAAATTAACGAGGAACTTTAAACATACAAAGTAAAATCTTTTCCATGAAAGCGGAAAAAACTTCTAATCAAGTGTAGTAATTTATACCTTAAATATTTTTTGGAATTATTTCACCCTTTTAATTTGGATTAATTATTTATTCAAATATTATTACATCACATAATATTTTTTACTTAAACTATCATTTCTGACTTTAAAGGCAGCTAACTTACTTTAAAAAATTAAGCAAATCCAATTCCTTACTAAAAATTACACATGATATCTTCATAAAAAAAATTAATGCAATTTAGTAAAACCATTCATTAATTGTCCCTTTGCCTAACTCAACATTAATTTTAATTTCATAAAATTTAAATCTTTTGAAATCTTCTATTTTAAGTTACTGTTTTGATTATATATTTGATTGAATATTTATAAATAAATTTTCACTTCATTTTTCTTCGTATATAATTAAATCTTATAAAATTCTTAATCTTCAAATAATAACTTTAATTCATATTAACACATTTAGATTTTCATAAATGCATCTACAGTAAAACTTAAACGAAAATTCCAATGGTTCATATACTTACACAAATTTCTTCATAAATAACATCAGGGAAACCATTAATGAAAATGGAGTAGTCTTACCAATGGGAAGACTGTATTCTAATTTAATTGACTAATTTGAAAATGTTTCGTCATTTCGTGCACTTAGCCCAAATCTTTTGAACTGATTGCTTACTTTCTAACATTTAAATAATTCGGTTCTGAATTTACAAAAGCTTAATTTTAAATCTTTCTTTATTTAAAATTTTCTTAATTTTAAAAAAGCCTATTTCATTTATATAACCTTTCTGCTCGAAAAGGAATTAATTCCAATTAAGAATTAAACGTAGTTCAATTTTTAAACATAAAAAATATTATTTTTTCTCTAAATATTCGGAACCCATTTCAATCAATTTATAAATCTTTTATGTGAAATAAAGACTTCAGTCATTTAGCAGTTTTTGTAAATTTTATTAATAATATTAATTATCATAACCCATTCTTTTTTTATTAAACTACTATTCTCAAATTGCAATGCCATCGTTTAAACAAACATTCTACCAAATGTAATTCCTAACAAGACAATTTAAGTATTTAACTTAAAATCTTCTAAAAATACATTGATTAAAGCAATTCAGGTTATTTTTGTTCAAATTATAACTATTATTTAAAAATAATTTTCTTACAAATGCTTTTCGTCATTTCAGAAAGATAAGTAATCAGATAATATACTATTTCATAAATTTCTCTAATTCGTCCAGGATTAAAACATTATTATTCTTTTTTTAGATTTATTATATAACTATAGATTTTAATACAGTTTTTAAGAAATATTTTGATAATTCAAATAGCAATTTTTCTAATTTTTTATTTAATACTTCGGGAACCCCGTATGAAATTACAATGGCAGACTGTGAAAAATTCCTGTATTCATTAAAAAAGGTAATTTAATTTTTTTTCCTCCTTTTTGCTAAACATCTTTACTATAAATTTCATTGTTAATTTTAATACTTCTGATTTCAAACATACTCTTAAATAAAAATAATATTTTTAAATAATTCAGTATCAACCCCCCCCCCAAGTAGCGTGCGAATTACTATCAGTAATTAATATAAAAAATGTTCTTATATCATATGCTATCTCTTCATTTTTTTGAATTTAATATTCATTTTACTTAAAAAAATTTTTATTTTACATTTCGTTTCTTGAATATCATTATTCAATGAAAATGTCATTAAATATACAGAAAATAAACTTATTCATTTTTTTATTATTCAAAATCTTAGTATAAGTGGATCCTACCTAGTAACAACTTATACCAATTCTCTAATAATTTCCTTTGCACATTGAAAAACAATTCGCTTGATTTTTACTTCATAAATGACCTTGCATTTTCAACCTAGAGAAATGTGTATTTAACGATAGATTAATTTTTTCCCATCTCGTCCAAGGATTAATTAATCTTTTCTCTTTGTTATTCATAATAGCCTTGATGAGATTCGCAGATTAACACACAACGTACAAGTAACGTTTTAAAAGTTTCATTCATAAATCAGTTCCCCTGATGTCATCTATAACGTGCCATCATTCATTCTTCCTATGTTTTGTTTGTAGAATTATAATTATTTAATTTATTTTTTTATCTTAGAAAATAAAGATTTTCAGCTGCATTTATTAGCATTTCGCGTTTTCTTGTATATATCTATTACTTGCAAATGAAAATGTCATTAAATAATACAGAAAAATAAACTTTATTTCCATCTTTTTTATTCATTCATAAATCCTTATCCTCCAATAGTTGCGCGATGCCCCACCGCTACGTAAACAAAACATTCATAACGCCGAAAATGTCCATGATTCCGCTGAACTAGAAAGTTTACACGTGTTTATACTCAAACAACACAATCTTCAATCAGGATTGCTCGAGTTAAAGAGGAAAATTCAGGGATTATTTTGGTACCATTTTTGCCTGAACCTATGCGACATTTTGTAATATTCTTACTATTTTCGTATTGACCAATTTTGGAAATGACCTTTGTCCGGTCCATTTCTCAGAACAGCTAAGATATGAAGTTTACTGTGTCAGATATCATAGATCGGACTTGAAGATTGTCAAATTTTTGTGTCAACTTCCGGCCACAGAAAGGATTAAAATCGATTTTTAATTTCTTTGTCTTCTTTTTCTTTTTGTGATATCATGGAAATAAAGCCCTTTGTGATTTTACGATAACCAGTTCTATTGATAAAGAAGGAATTAATCAAGACCCCCCCCCCCTTCCCGGAAGCGTGCAGACAGGTAGACTTCGCAGATGTAACACCTACAACGTACAAGTAACGTTTTAAAAGTTTCATTCATAAAAATTAGTTCCCCTGATGTCATCTAATAACGTGCCATCATTCATTCTTCCTATGTTTTGTTTGTAGAATTTATAATTATTTAATTTTTTTTTCTTGAAAATAAAGATTTTCAGCTGCATTTATAGCTTCGCGTTCTTGTATATATTATTACTTGCAAATGAAAATGTCATTAAATAATACAAAAAATAACTTTATTTCCATCTTTTTATTCATTCATAATAGACCACTCCAATATGCGCGATGCCCTCACCGCTACGTAAACAAAACATTCATAACGCAAATTCATATTGCTGATAAGAAAGTTTACATGATTTATCATCCAAACACAGTCTTCAATCAGGATTGCTCGAGTTAAAAGAAAATTGGATTATTTTGGTACCATTTTTGCCTAACCTGACATTTTGTAATATTCTTACATTTTCGTATTGACCAATTTTGGAAATGACCTTTGTCCGGTCCATTTCTCAGAACAGCTAATGAAGTTTACTGTGTCAGATTAATTGGACTGAGTGTCAAATTTTTCGTCGTCAATTCTTCCGGTACGAAAGGGGATTATTTTAATTTCTTTGCTTTCTTTCTTCTTTTTCTGTGATATTATGATAGTAAAGCCCCTTTGTATTTACGATAAATCTTATTGATGAGATTAATATTTGAATTCTAGAACTTGAAACGTAGGTTCAACGTTTTTAAACACTAAAAATATTATTTTTTTTCAAAAAGACTTCGCGGGAAAACCCATTGAACCCAAGTGTAGGTAAAGTCTTCGCGATGCAAAGGATAAAACTCCTGGTTCAATTGAGACGCCCCCCCCCCCCCCCCCCCCCCCCCCCCCCCCCCCCCCCCCCCCCCCCCCCCCCCCCCCCCCCCCCCCCCCCCCCCCCCCCCCCCCCCCCCCCCCCCCCCCCCCCCCCCCCCCCCCCCCCCCCCCCCCCCCCCCCCCCCCCCCCCCCCCCCCCCCCCCCCCCCCCCCCCCCCCCCCCCCCCCCCCCCCCCCCCCCCCCCCCCCCCCCCCCCCCCCCCCCCCCCCCCCCCCCCCCCCCCCCCCCCCCCCCCCCCCCCCCCCCCCCCCCCCCCCCCCCCCCCCCCCCCCCCCCCCCCCCCCCCCCCCCCCCCCCCCCCCCCCCCCCCCCCCCCCCCCCCCCCCCCCCCCCCCCCCCCCCCCCCCCCCCCCCCCCCCCCCCCCCCCCCCCCCCCCCCCCCCCCCCCCCCCCCCCCCCCCCCCCCCCCCCCCCCCCCCCCCCCCCCCCCCCCCCCCCCCCCCCCCAAACACTAAAAAAATTTTTTTTTTTTCATAAATAGACTGGGGGGGAACTTGAATACCCAAGTGTAGGTAAATCTTTGACGCCGCGATGGCAAGGACGGTAAAAACTCCATGGTTCAATTAGACGGTTTAGTAAATAAAGTGTGTATATTATATATATCATATGTGTACTCCCCTCCCTATTTCTTGGAACTAAAAGACCTATCTCCACCTTTCTCGCACATTGAAATAAATGCCAATTCGGCTTTAATTTTTACATTCTACATAAACTACCTTGACATTTACATAACAAGACACCCTAAGTAAAGAAAATGATAAGGCTTAATTCTTTTAACAAAATAATGGTAATTTCAAGTTATATTAAGACCCCCTTCCGGAACGTGCAGACAGTAGACTTCAATGTAACACCTCAACTAAAGTAACGTTTAAAGTTTCATTCATAAAAATATTCCCCTGATGTCATCTAATAACGTGCCATCATTCATTCTTCCTATGTTTTGTTGTAGAATTTATAATTATTTAATTTTTTTTATTTGAGAAAATAAAGATTTTGCTGATTTTGCATTTCGCGTTTTTATATCTATTACTTGCAAATGATATGTCATTAAATAATACAGAACAATCAAACTTTATTCATCTTTTTTATTCATTAAATCCTGATACTCCAATAGTTGCGCGATGCCCTCCCCTCTGTAAACAAAACATTCATAACGCAAAATGTATGATTCCGCTGAACGAAATTACACGTATTTATATCTACAACTAACATCAGATCTATCTAATGGATGCTGGTTAAAAGAAAATTGGGTTATTTTCGCTATTTTCCGTGAATATGGACTTTGTAATATTCTTCATTTTCAACGGAAACCTTGTCGTCATTCTAAAATTTTTACTTTATTATATTATTAAGATTTCTTTTTTCTTCAATTTTTGCACGAAAGGAAAAGTGATTTTAAACTTTGTCTTTTTATCTTTTGAATTATATTTTTTGTGATTTTACGTATACCAGTTTGAGATGGGTAAATTTTTGAATTTTTGAAGGTC
>NW_026934873.1:0-62624 GCF_032062105.1 Saccostrea cuccullata
AAGGAAGAAATTGGAATAAACTCAGGTACACTGCACATTTTTTTAATGAATTTCAGGAACTTAAATTTACGGATTGGTTCCTGCACAACAGAAACACTAGCAATTTTAAATAATTCATATTATGAAGAGAAAAGGCCTTTTTTAAGAATTAAATTCATTATAATTAATATAATACTATGAACAATCCTTACATTTAATACTTAAAAAAAATCAAATGAGAGGAATTTCAGAATAATACCATATAGCAGGGTTTTTTTGGCGGGTGTAAAATTTGGCGTTTTGCCCGCTCAAAGGTATGCCAATAATTTTGCGTAATTTATTTTAGCGGACGCAGGGTTTTAGCTCTTTGCAGATGAACACTTAGAAGAGTACTGACTATTTTAACTGTTTAAAGTTTAGCGGACAATCATCAAAACGCCAAAATAAGCCAAAAATAGCACCCCGCTAAAATTACCCGCTGTAAGGTACTTTAGATAAATAAAAAAAATTTAAAATTCCAATCAAACACCCCCCCCCCCACTCTTTTTTTTGCATAAATATTAAATATCTATTTTCTCAAAGTGTTAATTTTTTTCTCAATTTTTTTTTATTTGTTCTAGGTCTTATGGGTTTTAGTTTAGATATGTGAGGATTAACCACATGCTTGATATTTCATACTCATTTTATTACAATAATCTTTTGTGCACAAGGACAGTCAAGTGTTTGTTGACTAATTATGCTCGTACACAATGTTAGAATGAGCTCACAATTTAAAACTGCTGAACATGCATGAAACTGCATTTCTGCATTTCTGTATTACATGACATATGAATTCAAAGTGACAGATATCTTTTTCATGATTTTTTTTTCAAACTGATTTTACACATATTAAAAATTAAATTTAAGTTTAATAATTGTTAAATATTTCATATGTTGAAATAAAAATATCTTATGACCCACTTTTGAAAACCCTTCTTGTGTCAATGATAAATAGAGTCGATCATTTCAAATGAAAGTCATGTAAAAGCAATATATACCTATCTGACTAATAGAAATCATTATCTTCCTCTTAAGTGTTAAATTAAATACAAAAGTTTTACCTCTAGAAAATGCCCTACTCACACACTAAAACATTTTGCAATAAACTGCAATAAAGAGACAAGTAGACAACCTCTTATCCCTAATGATCACTACTCACAAACAAAGTGTCGTAATCCCTCCCTAGCTCACAAAAAATACCCAGATTATCATCGGTATTGGCATAGATGTCCATTCTGGGACTCTATGAATTCATGTGACTTCAATACACACACAAGGACAAGGGCTTGAACATAATACAAGTTTTGACTTCCTGCATAGCTCCTAAACACTTGAGCAAGCAAACCTGTCATAAATCTGTTGTAAAAGTTCACCACAATCATATATAAGAGAGAGAAAGGGGTTTTTACATCCCTATTGCATTAGTGAAATATTTCCAGATGAGGCCTCTATACATAAGAGTGAAAAATTCTCCAGAGGAATGCTAAACAACAATTGGGATACAAACAAATGAACAAACAAATCCAGATGAATTACCTCTTTCTTCATTTTCTCTCTAAATCTTGGCATACTCGTTTAATCACATCACCATATCCAATATATAAATATGTATTCCATCAAATATTGACCAAAATAAATCATGACAGGAAATTTATCTCCAGAGCATCATAATATAATAAAAGTTCCACCAATACATCCATTCCATTACAGTATTTGAAATATACCCAGTACACAAAACACGTAAAAAATACTTTGTACACATTTAACGAAGATTAATTTTTTACTCATCCCCTCACAATTCCAGATCTTTGCCTATCAACCTTTAAATTTGTACATCAGCAATCCCCTGCAATTATTCATGAAACCTCTGGTTTATCGGTGCTATCCCATGATAACAAAATTAGAGAGGAGGTGAAAGTCGATCAAGGTATATTTTCCCCCCATCTGATGCTTAAGTAACGCTGGCATCAAGGAAATTCCTTCCTGAACCATACTTCTAATACTAGCAGGTGCTCCTGTACGTGTGAAAAAACTTCAAAACAAAAACATCCTTCTCCGACTTCTAGGTACATAACGACCATTATTGTAATGGGAAGGGAAGAATTCTAGCACATTTAGAAGACAATATGCCAGTGTATGCATTGGCATGTTAGTAAAATTCAGTTTTTGAGGAGATTAGGTCTATATAGCAGTATGACATTGACAATGCAACATTTTCAATTGATACATTTCACACATAAATATGGAAATTGGCTTGATAATTAATAATATCCTTTGATTGATATTTAAAATGATTTGAATGTTGGACCTTAATTAACTGGTTAAAGCAATAAATGTTCCCATAATTGCATATATACAGTACTACTGCATGTATAATATATACTTTCAATAATGAATCGATCGATCAGCTTTTGGGAATGTTCAATAGATCTGAATAATTATTATCCTTCTTGTTTATAATTTTGTCCAATAAAAAATCAAGTTATTGGATGGACAGATAATAAATGGAACAAATAATATATAGATTCTGAAATAAAATGGACTCTTGATTACACTATAAATAATTTGGTGAAGATCAGAGACATTTATTATGCCTATTGAGATGGAAGAGTGACCATTACTAGATGAATTAGATTTAAAAAATATGGCACATTATACAATGTCAACCCCTTCTAAGAAGTTAGATAACAATTATGTTACATGTAAGATTTTATGCACTTTACTTTATACTAAGGGGAGTCTCTTGCATGTACATCACTATTATTTGATCCAGTTAAAGTCTGAATTAATGCACCAAGTTTAGTACATGTACATTAAGGTATATCCTCAGGTTTATAAATTAACCAGTTAAGTATTCAAAAATACTCATAAAAGTATCTCTGAATCCACAAAGTTATGTAAATTTATCCACTGACAGTATTTCGTTAAAGTTAAAAGAATAAAGTTAATCATATTATATAGGGAAAATTGTCAAATCACCAATATTATTGCAGAAAAAGCGAATTGGAATATCAGCAATGCATTTTCTTATTGCAAATTGATCAACAAATGTATTTTAGGTTAAAGAACGATAGGTATCCAGGCATTCAAGAGAAACTGTCATGATTATTATATGTATTTGGTATTTTTTGTCTACTGTTTCCGTCATGTATTCTATAATACATGGTGTAAAAGGCTTTTGCTATCATTGCAAGACACCGCAAATCACTTCTTATATATATCATGCTAATCAGCATTGGTATCTAAGACTGGATTCAAGAAAATCTTATTTCTTTAAAACTGTGTTAATTTTTTTTCCCTTTCATAGGGTAAAAATGTCAACTATTATAAGACCTTTTCTAATTAAGACTTCCCAAAACCTTGAATCTTATAAAGATGCATAAAATGAAAATTTCATTTTTAAGCTTTATTTTGATGTGTTTCAAATCAAATATTAATTTTTGAGTTATCCTTCCTAGCTGAGGATCGGATATCCTTAAGAGCTAGGTATCAATATATACATGCATGGTCAACTGATTCAAGCTCAACCCAAGCTACAAATCTGTCTTAATTAATTACAATCATTGAAAGCCATGGAAATCTTGATCATTGTATAGTTCATTGCACCATTAATCACTATGCACATTTCTTTTGTTTGTTTTGGATCACTGTGAAAATATATTATACAATTATTGCTGGTTTTTGAGGTCAATACAATGATTTAGCCATCTGAGGAGTACAATATTCACCGAGCCCGAAGGGCGAGGTGAATATTGTACTTCGAAGATGGCTAACTCATTGTATTGACCGAAAAAATCAGCAATAATTGTTTTATTATATGATTCAAGGATAAAATGATACAGCTCATTACTTGTTTGCATTTTATTTAGTCCTAGCCAAATACAAGAGAGAAGCAGAATTAAAATGTAAATAAACCTTACCATCGGATAATTTGAAATGTTTTCTTTTATAAAACAATTTTAGTTGCCATGAAAGAAATATATAATGTCAGTCTTTTTTATAGGATAGATTTTGAAAGGAAGGAGTTTTATCAGGAAAAACTGACTGCCAAAAAGTAAAATAAAAATTGCTGTTCAGTAAAAGTGTTGGAGGGGGGAGGGGGGGGGGGTCCCTGCATCCCCTCTTACCTCCTCACCCAAAATATTTATTCGCGTAATTGTTTTGTTCACATGAAAATAAAAATCATAGTCGTTTGAATAGCTTTCTAAAACAATTTGTATCAATTTGGAATTTCCAAAGCTATGTTTAGATCAATGTAGAGGAAATAAATCCTTGTATTGACCTGGAACGTCACGTGCAGGTCAATACAACGTAATATTTTTCTAACATAGTTGGATCTCAGCCAATCAGAGAGATGGAAATTATTCAATCATATAATAAACTAGTTTACGTCACATACATGTGACCTCCATAAAAAAAAATATCAATTATTAATTGGAAAAAGGTCACATATGCAATATTTTTTGTTTCCATGGCCATGATACTGGTCTTTAAAGGTATTTTTAGTCAATATTATCTTCATAAACTTAAAATTGCACAAATATGATCAATTTTCTTTATCGATTACATAATTCTTATCTTCTAATGTAAACATTGAGGAAAGCAATACACTAACATTGCATGTAATTTACCTAGGAATTTCCTAAAGGTGTATGAAAATGAAAGTACATGTATAATTTAACATGCACTTCATGATTATAATACAAGCTTGGTATTAGAAAATTATGATTAATATATTAAGCATATACTTTAAAAAAAAAAATAACACCCATTAGGCCATATTATCAAAGTTGGCCAGGCCGGGTCACATATCAATTAATATGCATACTCAGACATACATGCACAGAAATGAAAATAGATTATGACCGTATTCACAAGAAATATACAGCAGAATTACAAATCATGATACATTAAACCTATTGCATCATTTCAAAATATGGGACAAGAGTCTCCTAAAACACAATAGGATTAAAAAACTGTCAAAAAATCTTTGTATTTAAAATATTTGAATCAAAGATATGCAGTCACATGGTTTTCCCACCAAAAAAAAAAATTAGCATTAGAAACTAAGAGTGCAAGTAGCTCATTTTCCACCCACCGGACATAACTCCAGTTCCTGGGCAGATCTTCTTTTCTTGCGTCTAAATGAGTTCCTTAGCGTGGACATAAAGTCACGAATTAGATTCCAAATTATCCCAGGACCTGATGTGTTTGTATACACGTAGAAGCTACCATTTTGTCTCGTCAGTTTTTTTTTTTCACGCGCATGTAAACACAGAGCTTTTACCTGTTGGCATTCATCAAGGTCCTATATCATTGACATTATCTAATGAAGGATTTATCTATATCCCACTGTGTGCAATGCTAAAATATTTCGCTCGCAAAGAAGTTCAGCATTTGTTTTATAACTGATCAGATAAGAAAGAAATTTGATACGAAAATATTTTGTTTATATAATTATACATTTGTCCTTCTATATTTAGGATGGAGGACGGCCAGAGCAAATAATTTTTAAGTGTATAAAAGTAAGTTTGTTAATAAGATACTCAGGGGATCTTCACAATAAAAAGTTGGGGTGGAACTGACACCCCAGGTTTCTTGTTACATTAAGGTCATTTAAAGTTTATAAAGTAGGACAGATATTTTTACAAAATAAAAATTACTATGATAGCATGTTCTAAATATACTGCTGCAATAAATCTAGACTGTTAAGCATATGTATCTTTAAAAAAAATTCTGAGTTATATACTCTGCTCTGCATGAGTATCACCCAAAAAGCTGACAGTAATTCCACAGTTACAGAGCATTATTAAAAAGCACCCTCATGTTTTTTTAAAAAGATGTATAATATGTAATATATAGTTTTAACCACACATGCAATAATTCTTCCTTTATTTTTAAAATATGTATTGACACTTGACTTTCAATTTACTTTAAATCCCCCTTCGCAGCTTTCACATATTACAAATTTCCATTCTTTAATTTACAACTGATTTAAAAAAATATATTGAATAAAGTGTCACCCCATCTTTACAAAATCTTGAACCAAAAGAATTTTAAATCAATCTCTCCCTAAAAGTTAAAACTTACCAGATTCATCTTGATAAAATTTTCATCTTAATCTAAACCCAAAGGACAGGGTACATGTATGTTTATATGTTATAATGAATATTACTGTATACATACTTAAACATACCTGTATATATATTTTTAAAATTTTGATATCAATATATGCTTACGTATCTTGTGGACAATTCATTTACCTTCAATCATTTCAACAACATTCTCAGACTGAATGAAGACAAATCATTATTTATAATGACAATTTATCTTCCTAGACCCCCACACAAAGCCTATACTATCTTAAGTTTTGACTGTAGGATTGAGTCCATCAAAGCAATTAAGCCACAGTTTTTGTTTCTATCCTTTTTTTGGTGGAAATACAATGGACACCAAACCCATTGCTGGTGATGATCGATGTACAGAGCCAAGAAAGATAACTCCTGTCCTTTCAAACACACCAAGATGCATTTGCTTTGACAATATGCCAAAATGAGAGAGATGATAATATAATCTCATTATTTAATCCAAGTTGTTGCAGATGCATCTACCCAGGGAGGAATAGGCTGGGGTGGGGAGGGGGGAAATAAAAGTACATGTAAATTTATAGAACCATTCATAATTTTTGCTGTGTAAGAAAATGATATCTAAAATACGATCAATGGACCTTATTTCAGACCAAATACATGAATGAAAGCCCTGTAGTCAAAAACACAGTCAAGATTTCCATATCCAATTGTGAGTAGGCAAAGAGGGGGGGGGGGGGTCTGAGGAGAGAGAAGGGAGAGGGGGAGAGAGAGACTGGACAGGGGAGAGAGAGGTGGGGGAAGAGAGGGAGAGGTGAGACTGAGAGAGAGAGAGACAAGGGAAGAGAGACAGGGAAAGAAAGAGAGAGAGAAAGGGTGAGAGACAGGGAAAGAAAGAGAGAGAGAAAGGGAGAGAGAGACAAGGGAAGAGAGAAAGGGAAGAGAGAGAGAGAGGGACAGAGAGAGGGGGCCTGGGGAGAGAGAAAGGGAAGAGAGAGAGAGAGGGACAGAGAGAGGGGGCCTGGGGAGAGAGTGATGGGGAAGAGAGAGAAAGAAAGAGAGAGAGCAATGTTTGCTTATTGAAAAATGCCAACTTACATTGTTCTCTTTTTTTCATAAAAGTAAGTGTTGGAGTCTAATTAACATGTTTATGCATTAA
Organism: Saccostrea cuccullata; assembly: GCF_032062105.1. Classification (NCBI taxonomy): domain Eukaryota; kingdom Metazoa; phylum Mollusca; class Bivalvia; order Ostreida; family Ostreidae; genus Saccostrea; species Saccostrea cuccullata. The sequence continues at coordinate 7,264 of NW_026934873.1, forward strand.
TAACACTTTTATCCTTGTAAATTCATGCATGAATTTCATATTGTTCCTTGCCAATCAAAGTTTCTAAATGGTTCATTATATATTTTAAAAGTGTATCCCTGCACAAATTTCCCATAACGTATGTTTAAATACCCTCATTCAAAAACCCTTAAAATCTACCTTATAAAACCTATCGATTCTCACACTTTTCATCAATTCAAACTTTAATGTTCCTGAGATTGAATTTTGTATTTAGGCTGCTTTATAATACAACTGTAAGAGGAAATTTAATAAGCCAGTACAGTTAAAGATGCTTATAAATAAAATATTCAATGAGAGCTTATACAAGAAACTTCCTTGTCAACAGTGGTTACACAGCCTAAAATGATCATATTAAAAAATCCTTATAGTCATTGATTACTTAATTTAAATTATATAGTAGGGGTCCTGCGCTATACATTATGGCCACCAACTCCATTCCAAAGTTAAAAGAATCATATAACCAGAAAGTGAATGAATCTCTCAAGGTAGACATCAGTAACCCCCAAAAAAGATTCCGCAATTCTTCACAATCTGTACGGATATAGAATATTCAGAAACAACTAACAAATCTCAACAAGAAACAGCAGGGAAAGAAACCTCTATTACAACACCCGATCCAGTGGGATCTTCCGAGAAACCGAAAATATCAGAAGAAAATGTTGCCATTTTTAGGACACTCCGAAAACTTCATATCAAACTCCAAAGAACTGAATGTCATGCCGCATACCTGAATAAATGCCAACAACAGGACCTAATACCTAAAACACTAAGAGCCAAAATTGTTCCACAAATTCCAGACAGTAATGCTTTATTTCTCCTAAACTGGGAGGAAGCACACCTTAATTTTAGCCGCAGTCTCATCCACTTACTTTATGAATATTGGAATACGAGAATTAATACGATTAATACACAAATACTTGATTAAAATCCCAGCTTAAAAACAAAGAAAATACTAACGAAATGGAACATATAAACAATCTATTAAGTGCAATCCCGAACTTTATGAAGAAGAAGGAAGCCGATAAAGAATCAACAAAAGCATTCAAGGACAATAAAAAATCCCAGTAATTGTTATCTACACCCCCCTCTTATGTAATGGACGAATTGTAGCGAGGATCTACATACCTTCACGTTTCGTCTGAACGAATTTCATCATAAAACTACAATGAACTTTTGAACATTCTATAGAAATTATCTTTGTTTATATTTATACATGTTAATTATTTTAATGTAATTTTATGAACAATTATTGTCCTCCATAAAATAGGACTATTCAGAAGTAGAAATTTATGAAACCTAACTACATTTTATGTTATCCCAACATTTATAGGAAATGTAATCTAATGACCACTTGTATAATTTTACGTACTCTATATACATGTACAAAACCTCTGTATTTTTTTCCATTGTGACGTCACAGTCTACCGAAACAGCTTGATGATGTAACAGAAGAATAACAATCCACACAATTTATGGACGATTTTATTAATCATAAAACAATAATGTTATCTACTGACTAAATCTTAAGTCAGAAACACTTTAGAGGAAATGTAAATTGATTATATCTTGTATAAAGTACCACTGTTAAGTAAATCTGCATATGTACGAAACACTCCGCATTTTATTTTGTATATAGCAACGTCATCCGCATTTTTTGTATATATAGCAACGTCATCAGCATTTTTTACTTCAGTAGATAAATTTACATGCTTCGTTACTTGTTCTGATGACGACCGTCACAGGTCGAAACCGGTCAACAAAATAAATTTACTGCTGCATTCTCACGAAGTGTTGGTGATCTGTTTTATACTTTTAAATTATATAGTGTTAAATATGCAGCTACTGTAAATATGAAAAGTATTCTGCGAAAAAAACACTATTTTGTTCTATTCTGAGAAAACCAGAAATTAATTACAAAAATTACACACCAGAGGGACCAAAGATAAATGCCTGTCAATAATTTATAAGTCAATTAATATAATTAAGTTATATACAAAAAGACTACATGGGTCAGGTTCATTGTGAATTCAAATTAGACTTATACCTTGACCTGCTCATTCAGACACCAGTTTCTGAGTATCATTTAAGAATAATTTGAATATTCCTTTATACCAGTTATGCAGCATACAGGTAACCTTGTGTCTACAGTGTACAATGGTCTTCCCCCATATTTCATTCATGAATTTATGAGGAGCAAGAGAATTATACCTCCCCGGACCCTCCTAAACATGTGTAAGAAGCTGTCTCAGGAATATAATCCATATATATCCATGTTGTTACAGTGTACATGTAGCTAAAATGTTGAGGTATTATCAAAAAGTATCTGACACATTGATACATAGGTAGATCCAGATTTCTCTGGGGGAAAAAGTTGAGGGGTACTCCCTTCCAAACCCTCCAAAATTTCAAGTTCCAGATCAGGAAATAAATGCCAATTGATGCAATACAAAGACGCTTTGCACACACATAATGGAAATTAAAAATTAGATACCAAAAAACATGCCATTCTTCAGAAATAAGCCACTAGCAATAGCTTCATACCCTAAAACTTGAAGAAAATAACTTCAAAATCTAAATAATCCAGGCAAAGAAGAAATGTGTACCACGTAGGCAAAAATTCACAGTGCAGTAGAGAAACAAAAACGACACTCAAACCAAGGAAGACATTGGATGCTTCATTCAAAAATTCAGCACTGCAAACTCTCTATCAGCAAGGCGCCACTATTTTTACCTTCAGAAGGGACCTCTGGAGAGAGGACGAAGACAGTCGATTTATCCAGGACTGGACCGTGCTTGGAACTCGAGTGAGTCGGTTCCTGAGTCTCGAGTCCCGCCGACGTCTCACGACAGGATTACAGTAGCGACAATGCTGACATAACAGGTTCTCCTTGGCAGCAGCCATTTCCCGTAGATTTATCCAGCGTAGCTAAAGTTCCTCAGCCATTCCAAATTGATTTATCCGGCGTAGCTACAGTTCCTCAGTAGTTTTATCCAGCATAGCTACAGTTCCTTGGACAGGCACAATGCAAATTAATCATATTTTTTTAACAAATTCCACAAAAACAAAACTTTAATCTCCACTCCTTCTGTTATCATAATAATCAAGACAGTAAAAATCCTTCAGATTAAGTTGCATAAAATTCACAGTTAAGAGTATATTTTCCAAGTTAATCCACTTCCCTAAAAAATATGCAATGTAAACATTGTACGTAAACATTGTATTACATAAGTATCCAATTAACAGGCAGATATGATCAGTAGATATATTTATAAACACATCACACTTGATTTTTTTACCTCCTTGTGCTTAACCACTTGCACAATATACATGTCAAATATTTGTGAGTTGCAGGTACTTGTAAATCACTATGCACAGATGGTATAGTTACATAAGCCTTAAGAAACATTGGGAAAATCTCCAGTGCAGAAAAGACATTGTGTTGGCAATCAATCAGTTAGAAAGACATAATACTAGCAATTCTTCTCTCTGTATCAAGACAGTCATAACTCTAATTAAGCCAAATGCCTTGGAACTTTCATTATTTAGTTAAAGTTGAACATGTTGAAAGACTATATATGTAAACTGTGCCAGTAAATATGGCTTGATCGTCTCACAGAAATTAGTATTCAAAGTCATGACCTTATCAGAATTCATCTGAAAGTATGAAATCTGAATAAAGAAGAGAATTAATTTATAACTGAGTGAAAGAAAAAGTTGGTGTTGGAGAAAAGTAGAGAAAATGAAATGGAAAGCATGGGGATTAATTGATTGTTTGTTGTTTAATGTCCCTCTCAAGAATTTTTCACTTATATGGAGACATCAACACTTGCTGGTGGAGAGCTGCAAATTTTGTCCTATAACAGCACTCAGGGCCATTGAGCAGGGAGTGATCTTTTTCGTTCCAGCACCTACTGCAACACGGGACTTCGGTTTATACGTACAGTCTCATCCTAAGGACTGGTCTCCACATCCCACAGTGGGATTCAAACCCGCGACGTAAGGATCAACTACTTACTTCGCAACTCTAGAGCAGATGCTCCAACTACTGAGCCATGCGGGCAATAGAAAGCATGAAGAAAAAAGACTGATTTACATAATAATCAGAGAAGGTTTTCCTACTAATAACTTTTCAGAGAAATTAATTAACTGACTTCAAGTATAATGGGTGCATTGATGCCATTTAATGAAATCATTTTTTTTACTATGCTGACACACTTTACAATATAGGATTTCCTTGTGACTTTATCAAGTATATATATACACCTGTCAACATTGTCAATGTAACCTGCATGAAGTCCAATCAATTTCTTTAAAAATACAGATACTTCTAAATGTGTCATAGATGAAAACTAATGTGCTCATGGAACTTAAGGATTCAAAATAATCCAATCCAAGGATACTTTAGTTTTCATTTACATCCTGCTGGAAAAACTCTTATATTTTAAAATATTGTTATTTAAACAGCAAAAATCAGACCTTTTTTGAATCAATAGATACATGTTTAACATGTATTGTGTATAATACCTCTTAATTTAGAAGCTAAATGTTTATTTTAACAACTGCATCACCAAGTATCCAAATAAAACAATAACAGCAACAAAATATTTGAAACATCCACCTCAAAAAGTGTACTGACCAAAAGAAAAGGACATTTTACATTTTAAATTTTTTTCATTTTCATTTCTCAAAGGATTAGGCTACATTTCTATTAAAATTTCATTTCTTTTAAAGAAGTTACTTGTTTACAATTAAGCAGCCATGACTTTTCTCTTAAGGACAATTCAATGATTCGATCATCTCGAAACATTTGAGCATCTGCATAATACATGCAATTATTTCCTAATCTAGACTTCAAAAGCTTAATTCTTTTATCATAAAAGGACATACAAGTTATCAATGATTGAGGAAAAAAGAATGTTGATTTTCTGAGATAATGTTATCTTATACTTTTCAAGATGAGAAAATCATCTATAGTCTTAAATTTCCTCATGAAGGGAATTTAGGTTACACTTCCTGTTTCATGAGATGACTTAAGTTATATATAGAAGAAAATGACAGTTGATACTTTATGAGCTGCTTATTGTATTGTTAACTTTCATTCATCCAAGCATGTATACAAAAACAACACAATCCTCTAATGTATATATATTTAAATCAAGTAACTTGCATGTGTTTGTTGCGGATGATATTTATCAAATGAAATATATCATAAACCTAAAACTTAACATGCACATGTATCAAATATCCAAGACTTGTAGTTTTAATAAAAGAAAACAAAAATGAAAGTCAAAAGTAAGGCTCAACCTGGATTTCTTCTTTTTAAAAAGGATTTATAAACCACAGAAAGACTTCAAAATGGTTCGGATATACGTGATATGATTTTTTTCTTGATAACATGGATACATTCACATCAATATATTTACCAGGCAGTCTATTTCAAAGAATTTTTTTCAGTAATATATATTTTCTTATGACAGCATGTGGTTCAATATGACATATCAGGCCTGGTATTACTATTTCTTTATAGGTTATACAATGCATATATTAAGCCTCAGACATTGACAAAACAAAAAAATTAACAATGTAACAATTAACTTAACATGCTTATATACAAAAATACAACTATACTTTAAGCCAGTGGAATTGCAGATGTTAAAACCATGAATTTACTTTGTAATGGCAGTGAGATGAGAAAGATAAAATGTTCGAAAAAAAAAAAACACCCACTTCTGAAATTTTAGGCTTAAATGATTTTATTACAAGACTTTTGTGATATATTGATAAAGAAAGCAATATATCGGTATTACACATCACTTTAGAAAAAATCATATTGTATTAAATTCCTTTCTCAATACATAACCTATCTCTAGATAAATGTAAGAAAAATGCTTCCACTTGGGTTAATATGACTGTTCCATTCATTAATTAGGTCATCGGTATTTTAAACTTCATAATTCAAATATATCCATGATTTTAAAAAACGAAAGAAGAAGAAATTTTCCATAATATTCTGTCAAATAACTTTCTGTAGAATCTGCAGATAATTTACACTGACTATTCAATGATTTGTTTCCATGGATAATCAATATCAAAAGGTGTTCAATCGAACATCAAAATGTCAATAAGATTTAAAATGGAGAATATATGGGTTTCAGACAAATAAAAATGGTAAAAAAATAAAAGTAATTGTCAGTCTACTCACCACAAAACATTCACGAAATAACGACATATTGTCCACAGCAGAATTTATAGTTCCACTGGCTCTGCGAAATTCAGGCGGAAATACATCGGATATGGCCGTCGAGTATGTACGCTAAAAATCGTTCTTGTTCAACATTGCATAATCCGGAATGTAGGAGCACTTAATTGAAGGTCGTGAGACCATTTACGTTTCACGACTCACGAGTATAAAAAATATGATTATTAATATACTCTTTTATCATGTTTATTTTTGCATTTTATTTTTTTTTTTCAACGAATATTCTAAATTACTTGTTCCTTGATATTTTTTTTTAACTTGATTAATGTACATGCATATAATGCATATTTATACGGTGAGTAAAAAATTACAGAAACAAGTACCTTTGGCTAGTTACGAAGTAATTTTATGTAAAATCCGAAATATACATAATCTTGTTAAAATATGACCTTGAATCTTTAAACTGTAAAACCTTGTAAATGTATAATTAAATATCATGAAAAACTATGTAATCTATGTGAACGATCAACTAATTTTCTCAGCTTATAGATTGGGAAAAAAGAACAATACATGTATCAATGTTGCGTGTATATAATAAGTCTATCTTTGCAAAAAAGTGTAAAATGGTTAAATGTATTGTACAAGACTTCAGTTGTGTAGGGAGCTGCATGTTCTTCATTGTCGTTGGAAGCAAATCAACGACTTGACAAGCAAGAAAGAAAGAAAGAAAAGAAAAGAAAAGATTTTTTTGTCAAAACGCGAAAAACCTATTTCGTCGTGGTTGGGGGGGGGGGGTTAGGATCAAACTTTTTTCATTATCAATTTTTTTACCACCTATGGATACCCTTCTTTGACTACACTACAACTTGTGCCTTTTAAAAGTCGGAAGGGGGAGGGGCTAAACCTACACCCCAATGCCCATACATGCTATATTATGATTAAAATGGCTAAGTCAATGTTTTGCCCTGGGAGACCCGTAAATAAGTGCCAGACCAAAAAGTAAAATAAGAGGTGCACAATAGCATTTTGCAGTAAGAATCACTATCTGTGAATGTATAATATATATTATATTTGTTTAAGGGTATAGGAGGAATATTGCGAGGAATATATAAGAGACGGGTACCCTCCAATATCATAGAAAAAAAATGGCAATGTCAATGTTTTGCTATGGAAAGCCGAAATATGCCTCCGATTAAAAAATAAAATAGGAGGTTACAATAGCACTATGTAACAAAGAATCTGTGAAAGTTTCGTTAAATTTCATTCAGAGGTACATAAGAGGAGTTGTGGATAAGAAATGGGTACCCCAAAACGTAACAGACGGACGGACTTACAGACATACGGACGGAGGACATCCCAATCACTATATACCCTCCCACTTTTTAAGCGGGGGTACAAAGAGGAGGTACACAAAAACACAATGGCGCGCATTATGTACCGGGTAAGAAAGAATCAGATTCTGTGAAAGTATCATTAAATTTTATTCAGTGATATAGGAGGAGTTAAATTGCGATGGGCATTTCAATATAAAAAGAATGGCAGGTCAATGTTTCGCTATAATTTATTTCGGTTTCTCAGAAGCAATTGCAAAACATATCGAATCATGGTTGTTCCAAGCATTGTGGTTTCTATCCTTAATATTGTGTTTTTAACAACTGCTACTTAAACTCTCTTTATAAAACTTTCCCTGTAGTGTCCCTATCGACGATATCGCTTTGATGTCGAATCATGTTTGCTCAGCCCTGGTAAATACATTCCCTGTTACTTTTAATGTGTTTATGTTTAACGAGGCCCGATCTACTTGAACTGCGCATACGTTTTAACGCAGCGTCGACTCAGGCACGTCACAGTACCCTTGACTGCCGTCACAATTGAACACAATAACGTCACAATTAAAATGACGTCAAATTGCGCTAAAATGTTTCGCTGATCTTGCATACCTGGTAGCTCTATAGACTATACATGTTGAAAGCTGGTATTTCTATTATTTACATTTTTTTTTAAATTTAATTAATAAACAACTTTGGAACATGATTTATTTTGAGATATCAATTTCTTGGTACATATTCATTAATTTTACCTTGTTTTATTTCAATTTGTGAGTTAAAAAACCAAACACTGCAACCAAAAGTAAACGATTTTAGTCTTTCTCCTTGATCATGTTGAAGTGTTTATACACACCCTTTTTTCTTGAGGACTTAAATATGCATGGATCAGCTTGGGTTAAGAAAAATCAGTCTATGAAACATTTAAATGCAACCCTCGAAATATTTTATTTTTCTATATAATACATGATATTAGTAAAATTCGTTATTTATCGCCTTTTTGTCGCCCCCCCCTTTTTTTCCACGTATAACAACGTTGCGTGTTAAGAAAAAAATAAAGCATGGGGAGAAAATTATTTCAAAATGTAAGAGTTATTTATTTTTTTAGAAACTAATACATTATTGCAATCGTTTGTTGATGTTATTTAAACCCACGGCGACTTATTTCATATCTTGTTGGATAAAATAAATATTAATTTTGTGTTTTGATATGCCCCCTTTTCACTGCAATGAAGGCTACCTCCAATTTTCTTTCCATTTTTTATAAGAAGAATGAAAATTGCATGATATATGTGAAAAACAAAACATTTCATCATGTAATTTTTTTTTAATTTTCAATTTCTTTGTTTATTGGAGAATTTTACTATGTAATTGTGTACATAAAAACACGAAAAATGGTCCATATCTTGACAGTGCCCCCATTTGACTACAATAAAGGCAAGGTAACCAAATTTCATTCTAATTTTTCTTAGCATAATACATACAAAAATATTTCCAAAAATTAAAAAATTTTATCATTCCGTTTTCGTAATTTTCAACTAGATCGGGCCTCGTTAATTACTTTACTTTTACAAAGAATTTACCTGCCATCGATATCGAATCATGATTGTTGAAAGCATATTCCTTTACCAACTTTCACCTTAATACATAAACTTTATTTTAACATCACTTCTGTGTTTAATTAGTTTACCATACTGTCGATATCGTCGATATTGACGATATCGTATCGATGTCGAATCATGATTGTTAAAACATTTTCAAGAATTGTCACCCTAACCCAACATCTTACTCTAAATCTAATCCAAAACAATAACAACCCTACTACTTTCTTAATCATAATTTACTTTCATATTCATGCCAATTATGAATCAATTTTGACTTCACTTGTGACTTTGTAAAACTATGTTATACATGTACCTCATTGTGAAAATAAGTTGTGCAAATATGATCGATATCGATACGATATCGTCATGATATTGTCGATATCGACGACATCGACATAATATAGAGTCTCAAATATGGTATCAGGTATTTCCAATACATAGTGCTGATCAGGATCGATACGATATCGACTTAATATTGTCGATATCGTCGATATCGACATCGAATTCGTTTTTGGACATGTATGTTATAATCACTTTGGAGGCGGGGTATCATTTAGTGAGCTCCGTGCTCATAGTACCTCTGTTTTGTTTTAGTTACGTTATTGAGAAAGTGAAACTGAAAATTTAGGGGGATATGTCGTAGTGTAAGGGGAGTGGCTTTGACCAAAGCTCAGTGTCGTGTTTTGATCAGATGCATGGAGACTGCATGAGCCCTTGGAAATCACGATTATGAGTACACTTGTACAAGTACTTAAAGTGGGCGGTTAACGTTGTGCCGTGTTTAGGTCGCGATCGTTTGGTTTTCCGCGACAAAACTATGGACAGCAGTGTAGATGGCAGTCCTGGCGCCAAGACCATAAACTGAGAACAGACTTAAGTAAATCATCATGTCAAATCAATATAAATTTTGAAATAATTTTGATAACAAAACAAAATTTTTACCATATGTTTAAATTACATGTAGAATATAATACAATCCTGCAAATTTTGGATAAAGTATATATTACTTAAGTTTGTTCTCAGTTTATGGTCTCCAAGCCAGGAATAATATTAAGGCAGCCAATAAATACTTCGCAACGATGTAAAATTCTCTCTAATTAAACAACATTTCGACTCCTCGTATCTGTTTGGACTTTCTGAAATTTTCAGCATTTTGTTTTTTTAAGTCCCGAAATCGAAAGATCCCGGGGTATATTTTTGGCCCTGTCTGTCTGTTGTCAACTTTAGCCTAGCGCAATGGCATAACTATAATTGCACTGTCAAGACTAAGTTTATACCATTTCAGTCTAAGTCCCACTCCAGAATTGTGTTGCCTTCGAGGGCATTGTATTTCAAAAACACATCTTGTTCTTTCATGCAGTTCTGCAGCTTTAATCTTGGACTTTGCTAGCTGCAGAACTTAAGCTGTCGGAAAACTATTTTATAGACAGACGGATTTAGCCATTCTAATATTTCAGACCAACGATCAACAGATCTGCAGCTATAGGACCTTGCATGTTTGAACCAATCTTAAAACTCTCTGTATTATAAACGTATAGATATTGATAAAGTTCTCTGATGAAATTCCAGAATTTTATGTTTAAAAACTACAGGAAACCAATCTATTTATAATTGACTTTCGTAAACGTAAAAAAATATCGAAGCATAAAATATGGAGCACTAGTACTGAAAATGAAAAGACACCAGAGTAGTAGTATACATTGTATATCACTGAGGAGAGTGTTATAATTAAATTAAGTGTAAAGTAGCACAATATATACTCTTCTTATATACTGTACTTTAAAATTTATGAATATATTGTCCTTCCTGATATACTTATTTTTTTTAACAAATAAATTATCATTCAAAGGTTTTACGAGGGACAAGCATTGCATGGTCGATGCGTCAACAAGAGAAATAAATCTTGCAGTCTTTAAAAGTCGTTTTTCTTATCAAGGAATGATGTATAAAGAAATGGGAAAAAAGGGGGTGTAACCATAAAAGTAGCTTCCAAACAAACCAATATAATATTTTACCACAGTATAGTCATCGGTCGCGCATTTTAGTGACTACACGTAAATACATGTAGTTTTCTTTTGTGAAAATATAACGTGAGTGCATAAAAATTGTAACAATTCAAATTGGTTTCTCGATCTAAAAACCATCTGAGCCTATATTAGGCTATTATAAAATTCAACTGATTCTCGAGAGGGACGTTAAACAATATACATAACAATCAATCAACTGATTGGTTACATAAATAAGCGAAAAATGTGACTCAATATAACTCCCTCTTTCTCTCTCATGTGCAAAACTATTGAACATTTGCTTAACTTTCACCACATATAAAAACCCTGGATCTATGGACGTAGCTTCGTTTTAACGGGGGGGGGGGAAGAGGATGCAATTGACTTGATTTTTTTAAAGTAAAAAATAACAAGGAGGGGGGTAATTGTCCAAACTCGAAAATCTTACTTCGTGGGTGAATGGGAGGGAGGGTGTGTTACAACGCATTTTGAAAAATTACGCACTTTGAAAATTTTTTTTCAAAGCGCGTTAAATTTGGGACAAAAACAACGCACTTTGAAAAAATAATTTTTTTTTCAAAGTGCGTTAATATCGACCGTATTAACGCACTTTGAAAAAATGTGTATGGCTTGGTCAATATTCTTGCAAATCTTCGGTATGATAAATAATTGAACCTGTTTGATAACTCTTTGGTGATGAGGACACTTCAGGAAGTGAAAGTGGGCGATTTTGATTTTTCCATACTTTGAAAATTCTGTTTCTCTCAAATGTTTTTCTTAAGTTTTGCAGTTTGCATGCATTTTATGTAAACGAAAATTTATTGAAAGTTTTCAACGTCATACCAGTTATGCAAATACATATATTTGGGTGTAGCATAAGCATCGGTACCGGGAGGGGGGTCTTAGGAACTCAAATGTTTTGCAAAGATATATAGGCATTGAAAATCGGGACTTGCCTTTGATTGGGGGGGGGGTGTCCATTTTCAAGGGCTGAGAGACCTTCTACTCGCCCTCTCCCTGTTCCCAATGAGGTTAAATGAATACATGTAAATTAAATTGTTTTTCGAAAGATATAATTAATAAAAGTTGATTCTGTCAATTACTAAAAAAAACTATAGAGTTTTTTGTTTTATACATATTTTTTTCAAAATGCGTTATATGTCCAAGATAAAAAATGATTATTGTACACTCTTAACGCACTTTGATATATTTTTTCAAAGTGCGTTGAGTGTGTCCCAAATTTAACGCACTTTGAAAAAAATTTTCAAAGTGTTTTTTTTTATTTTTATTTTTATTTTTTTTTAATTTTTTTTTTTTTTGGTTATTTTTTTTTTTTTTATTTATTTTTTTTTTTATTTTTTTTGTTTTTGTTTTATTTTTTTTTTATTTTTTTTTTTTAGTACTTTTAAGACCTAAACATTTTAACCTAAGCTCCTGTACAGTCTGTAAATTCTTGTTTTTATTTTGAGTTTGTCTATCACTTCTAACTTTATTTTTTACAGCACTACATAGAATAGGTTTTACTAACTGTCTTTTCATCACTTTATTTCTTTTATTTTTAATTTTTATGTCTTTTATGAAACCACCTTCTCGGATGCTCCTTATACATAGGAGGGAACTCCATAACTGAACTGAACTGAAAAAAAAAGTGCGTTGATTTTGTCCCAATTTTAACGCACTTTGAAAATTTTTTTCAGAGTGCGTAATTTTTTCAAAGTGCGTTGCCACAAGGGTGCCAACTTTTTATCTTACATTACACAGGGACCTATATTTACTTACTTAGCATGATATCATAACCTAACGTTAGTACCGGTATAATCTTATAGGTACCTGATTCTAGTCTTACAGTGATAGTGCGCTTTTTTATATAAATAAGAAAGGCCCACAAGAAATGCCATGCCCATGGAATGTTGCTATTAGTTATCTGAACTATTTTTTAAAAAGTAATTTATGATGATGATACAGATTGGAAATCCCAATGGTATGAATCTGCCCGACACCCAATAAAATCGACAAAATGAACAAAGGTGAACTTTTGTTGATCCATATCTTATCAAAAATATTATAAATTTATTTTAAAAAAAATACACCCGATCTCATTTATTTAAATCTTTTTTATATATACATTTACCATGGATAAAAAGTTCACCGCAGAGAGAGGGAGAGAGAGAGAGAGAGAGAGAGAGAGAATCTATAAATAAATGTATCGACGACGAGAAGCACCTGCGAGATTTTTCGAGAGTTAACGAAAGTGACCAATCAAAATTTCCCTTCTATTTGTACATCGTCGTCGACACCAACAGGCTGTAGAAACAAATGTACAACCAAGACAAAACAAAATGTGTGCAGGTAAATTGTCTCTGGATAATGCATTTACCCAAAATAAACATTAAAATAATCGTCAAGAATCTTATCGATATCTTTTAAAACTCGTGCCATTGCAGAACAGGTGATTTTCACAGCGCAACAGCTCGTTACCGAGGACGCTAAAATACTTAATGCATAGGATAACACATGTATACATACCCTTTAAAGTTGTATTTGTGAATCGAAAATTGAAAATGAGTATGTGATTATGAGTACATATCTGTATACTGCAACGGAAAAAGGAAAATATTTTAGTGTGGAAGCATGTTTATTGGTATGTACTTCAACTTGGACTAGATCTGTAGATATCTGATAAAGGACAATTTTAAATTGTTCACACTTAATTTACACAGAAAGCCAATGAGACAGCAGCTGCTTTAGGCCTGCTATAGAGGCATTTTTTGGTTCGCGAGTTTTTGGTAGTTATCAGGTTATGTGAGACTCAAATATATTTTTATATTGCTTTACACCTGTAAGATTGGTGTCTTAATTACTGCTAATCATTAATATGAATTGAAGATAACCAGTAAGAGCATTCTCAGCCTTGATATAACTGTCTGATGTTTGTCTGATCATGATTCCATGAGTGATTAGAAGTCAAACTATCATGCAGCTGTTTCCATAAATAATTTATAAATTTCGTTATAGCTAGCTCAAACCTCAGGTATATGCCACATTGGTTGTAGTAATAATTGTGTTTATTGGATTACCATACAGGGTTAAAAACCATTGCAAAATATATTATATAGTTACATGTAATCTAAGCTACAAGCGGTATTATAAAATGGTGTCCTAGGACAAAAGCACCCCCTAGCTGCTACCCATAATGCCCATCCACAACTACCATTACACGCATAAATACACACCACCATGAGGGTTTTTGGATGTTTTTTTTTAAAAAAAGAAATTTCCTTCCTTAAATGATTTGAAGATGTGGAATTTTACTTTATGTTACTTAAGGTGAATTAGCCCAATAATGTTAACATGGTAAAGTCTGTAAATTTATTTTTAAAAAAATTAAGTTATCATGATACATGAAATGATTGAAACGAATATATTAAACGAATGAAATATAAATTAATGCTGATACTAAGACTAACTGTTAAACAATATGTAACTGGCAGATCAGAAATTTTGAGATGGAGAAGGTGATCTGACCAGTTTTTGGTCGGGGTAGTCACACACACACAAAAAAAAGATTTATAAACTCTTGTGTATATTTTGGACGCAAATTTTAGAGAGGGTCTCAGCCCTCCCCCTATCTAAATCTGCTAGTGTTGTAAGAAATTTCATTATTCAATACTGTATACAGTAAAATTTTTGCCCCCGTTTTATTTTCACCCCTTTTTGCCCTTGACACAAGTGGGAGAATATAAGATGGGGTGAAGTGAAAGAAAAAAGTATAATTTCTTATTAGCAAAACAGTGATTGGGCGAAATTAAAACATTAGGCAAGTGTGAATTTAAAGGGCGAAAATAACACGGGGCGAAAATAACCTTGTATTTTACAGTAATTTTTTTTCTATTTTTAGGTAACCTAATTCGCTGTCATGTGCTCTATAAACAAATTTAATTCAAAATTTACATTGTAGTGTTCGAAGATAACTTGATAGATGACCGTGAATTGTTCTATTTTTAGGTAACCTAACTCCCTGACAATGTCCTCTATGAATTCTGGGACCCCCCTCCCGGGGGAACAGACAGATGAGGCCCAGCTACAGGCTAAACTGGAGCGCATGGCCAGCACGTACTTCGAGAAATTCTCCACCCCCGCCTTCAGAATTCAAGAGTTGATTGGCTACCACAAAAACCACTGGCTGCTCTCCGATGACTTCAAAATGGCATATGATCAACCTGTGGGGATCATAAAAGGTTAATAGTTAACCGATTTTTGTGTGGTGTATCTGAATCAAAATGTATGCAAATTAAGAATTATAACAAAATGTACAGTTAAACTTTGGTATCTTAATACTCC
Source organism: Saccostrea cuccullata (assembly GCF_032062105.1). Taxonomy (NCBI): domain Eukaryota; kingdom Metazoa; phylum Mollusca; class Bivalvia; order Ostreida; family Ostreidae; genus Saccostrea; species Saccostrea cuccullata. Next base: position 22,761 of record NW_026934873.1, read on the forward strand.
AATGTCTCTAATACCATGGATATGTTGAAGTGATGTGGAAGTCCCAAATACATTCTTTATTAGTACATGTATTTTAGCCTCGGTATCTTGAATCCTCAGATATCTTGAAGTATATTTTCTCAGCCCCAGCAAGTTTGAGATAATATGAGATTTGACTGTAATAAGAATCCTCTAAATTAAGGTCAAGATCTAGTAAATAACTTTAGACTAGCTTTTTGGTGCTAGATCCATTATGACGTCATAATCAATTTCAACCATTTTTTTTCGCGTACTTTACGGCTTTAGCAGAATTATGTAGAAAATAGGGTATTTTCATGACATTCAATTTGAAATCATATGAAAAGTAAACCGGATACCTATATTAAATTTGATATTGATTTAAAGAAGAGGTCATTAACATACTAATTACCGTTTTCTGTGAGACTGTAGGCAATCTGGATACACATTTCCTTTGTCGAATATGAAAAAAAAACTCCCATATTCATGACTGGTTTTCTTAATTTTTCATTGAAAATGACAGCTTAAAATAGAGTTTTTCATCTTCTTTACTTACAAATTATGCCCCGAAACACCTTATTTGACCAAGCTTCAGTTGTAAAGCATCAATAAAGGAATTTATTTCTCAAATTTGATAAATCTGTAGGCACCTTTCATTTACTAGATCTTGACCTTAAGGAGTGTTTGATGAATAAATTTTGCTTAGGAATGACATAAAATCCTTTATATTTAGGACTGTAGGATGAATAAATCCCAATTTTTGGATCCCATAAGAATCCATTAATATATTAAAGAGTATTAGATGAATATATCCTTCTTTCAAGATAACATAAAATGCTTTATGTTTAAGAATGATGGATGAATAAATCCCACTTTTGTACGTATCACTTATGCAATATAAGAGGAACTGGAAAGGTTTGCTTATAAGTCCTAGACAACAAAGTTGATCCTAAATTTTGGATTTATCCTGTACTACATACTTAAGGGTTTTGTTCACTTAAAAGATCTGCATACAATGTACATTGTGTGATATTCTTTTCTTTCCCTTTTCCAAATCTAGGTCTGAATCCATTAAACTCCAATGTTTGTTGTCTGATGGTGCCAGAAGATCCCGTTTTGGAAGAAAATAAGATGAACCTGGATTATCGGGAGGTCCACCAGTTGATCCGAGAACTGACTTATGGGATATACGTGTTGAACCAGACTCCCAGCATATCGCTGGAGGCACTGTATGATCAAGGCACCATGTGTAACCTGCCTCCAGCATTTATGGATACACATATCGGTAAGTTATTGAAGAAAAGTTGAATTACTGTGTCTCCAACACTTATATCTCAAATACCATATGGAAGTTATCTGGAATTTAAATTCGAGGCCAAGCTTAAAAAATTCTTCGTTTGCAGTTGCCGACCTATAATTTTTAGACTGGGTAGGTAGGTAGGCAATGTTTTGTTTTTTTTTGGAAAAGAAAATGTTTTATGATTTTTTTTAGAAAACAAATGATCATGATGATAAAACTTCTTATAGGCCTACTAAACACAAATCAGCTCCACTCTTGCTATAAACCACCGATTGATAAAAACTAAAGTCAAAAATTGAAAATGAAACCGTTTCAATATCCTGAAAAACTGAAGAAAAAAAATAATATTACAAAATGGCTGAAAAAAAGTTTGGGTCGGGTGCATTTTCGGTGGGTCGGTCGGCAACTGCAAACAAACAAATTTTTAATTAGGCCCGATTACTCAATTACTGGATATTTTAATTACCATGGAATATTTTGAAGTGATTTGGGAGACCCAAGGCCAGCCACTTGTTCCTGAAGTATTTTACCCCAGTATCTCAAATGTTGAATCCAATAAAACAATCAAATTTTGCAAAAATGATTGATAATTTTTCTAAAAACATTTTGATAATGATCTTAGTAGAACAACATCATTTTACCAATGTGTAGCCATTGAAAGAAGAAGAGGGAATGCTGTCAAAAACAAACTGACATTGAACTCTGATTTTGCTTATTGTCAATGAGGGATGTTAACTACTCTAAGGCACCTGATTCCACCTCTGAAATTTCAGTGATCAGTGTTTTGTCCTGTTCGCAGAGATTTGCTTTGATTGAAGAGTTTTTAAGACTGATAGAATTTTCTTTTTTCAATACAGGTCAGCTGTTAATCAGTGTAGATTACATGATGAAGTCTTTGTGGCACGGAGCATACATTCCGAAGGAGAAGAGAACAAAATTCAATGATAAATGGAGAGAGCACTTCCAAGTCTCCAAACAGAACGGAAAACCGGAAAAAGAGAAATCTTTCTTACCAGATTTCATAAGTCATGGTAACTTAAAATTGATTCATATCATCATCTATCTCATTAATCAATGCACATAATTGATATAGGTTAAAAGGTTAAAAACTGAGAATACTTACTAATCATTAATGATAAAAACTCATGTGTTCCTCCCATCTTTATATTGATAATTCATGTTGTGAGGTCTGACCAAAAAAAATGTTGTATACTTTGTTTTAAGAAATTTTTTAGCATAATATTTGTTTGCAGGCATACCAGGGTAACTGTAATCATGTAATAAAAATTTTAACTGTGTTTCATGTAAGATATGCAATTAGAGTTATGTACTTACATTTAATACTTGGATCGTCCTGATATTTTGTGGGTAATGCCATGAAATGTGAAAAAAAATTTACTGCCACAGTTATATGTTTTTTAAGATTTATTAAATTTTGGATTGGAATATTTATTTCTATGTATTTTAAAACTTACGATGTTTTGTAGGGATGGTAGATATGGGTAAGGACCCGGATTACTGCGATGCCTATAATGACCTTCAGTTTGATAACGACAATGATCCGGACATGATAAAGGAACGGATTCATTTCATGAAACACATAGAGGACATCTCCATGCAGATGACATTGTATCAGAAAAAAGTGATGCACGAAAAGGATATTTACATGATGGATGCCGATATGACAATCACTAGCATCGTGCGACTTCTCGATGATCGAATAAATCATGACGATTACGAACGAGTGAATACGAGACTGCAAATGCATGAAAATATGCTGCGGGAAAATTTAACCAAGAAGTTAGAAATTCGACGGCAGCTTTATATTTTAAAAGTTGTGAGTTTTTTGACGCCATTCTTGATCGGAATGAGGAAGAGGATGAAGATTCCGGATATGTCACGATTTCTTCCAGATCTCTCAGGTATTAATCAGTATTGTTAAAGAGTAGATATATGTAGTGTAAACCATCTTTAAGTCATGTGCGTGAAATTTTCGAGAGGTTCAGAGGAGCTTCGTCGTCACGAATATCTCTCGCCTATAAATTTAAGTTGGTTTACAGTAATCTTATGTAGTAGAGTGAATGTGCAGGGTGGAGGGGGGGGGGGGGGAGGTGAATAAAATTTATAACTTAATTATAGTATTATACACAGAAATCCAGAATATCTCACAAGGCAAAATTTGACATACTATTAGATGTGCTTTTTTACTGGGTACGTTTTTAAAGGAATGAGATTAGGTGTTAATAAGTTTAGAAAAGACAATTTTAAAAATTAAAGCTTTTTTGAAAAAAAGAAAAACAAAGAATTTAGAAATATACTAGATATACAGTAAAACTCGTTTAGTACGAACATGGATATTACGAATTCACGGATATAGCAAAGTTATCTTGGATCCCCAGCTTTATACATTTAATGAATGTCTTATACGGATATAATGAATTACGGATATAGCGAACTACTTTCAGAGGTCCAGGTGACTTCGTTATAACCAAGTTTTACAGTACATGAACCCTTTGTACTGTGCCTATGTCCATACAACCCTATTCCAACCTGTTTTTGAAAACTTTCCAATATTTTGTTGAATTGAGAGAAATCTTGTTTGCTTTCCACTTAAACATGGTTTCACCTCAACTAACACGGATAAACTTTCATTTGAAGAATTCATTACATAGTTTTATTATTATAACATGACTGTTTAAATTCAAGCATGTAAAGCTTATATATATGTCCATGATTTAATTTTATAAACTATTTTGTGTATTGGTAACTTTCGGTGTTATATCTTCTATGAATACAATGGCTAAACATGCTAAAAATTGACATTTATTGATGAAGTTTTCAAAATGTCTATAGTTTGTTTTTATTTGGCCAGTCTCTCGAGTTTAAAACTTTGTCACGCATTTTCAAAGAATGTAAACACAATATTTATTTAATGAGGGGGAAATACATTACATCTGTTGACAAACGCTCTTTAAACGTGTATAAAGTTCTTTTAAACTCGTTGTTTATAGTTTAAATATCTAATCGCAACGGGTGATGACAGTTTTTTTTTATTGCGATCTACCATCAATATTGGACAAAGCAAAGATTTAAACAATTCGGTCACTAACAAGAGGGTGGATTTAAGGGTGTCAGATTTATGGCAAGATTTTAGATTGCAAATTTTATCCAACTAATCGTCAAGCATCAGTTAATTTGAATAGATTAAAAGTCCCGAGTTCATGACATTTTGATTCAGGAAGTCATCACATTGTTAAATTTTTTTTTCTGAAGTATTATGGTGATGATGGTATATATAGGGTCATATTTCAAGAATGTTTTCAGCATCTTGTTGAAAAACGCCATATAAATGCTGATTGAGCAAGGTGCAAATGTATGCAGTCATGTATGTTGATCAAGAAAGACTCAGAAAAAAAAGTTTGAGGTTAGATAACAACAAAATACAGCATCTTCTTCTTTTTTTGGGGGGTGGTGGGGACTATCCAAATGCGTTAACATTAACATGCAGCAATGTTTTGTAAGCTAATGTAAAAGATCATTTTAGTCAAATCATGAACTAGATGATTTGCCAGAATCTTATTATTTTAGTACACACAACTCAAAGATGTAAAAGTTTGAAAATGTTGCATGTAATATTGATAAGTCACAATGAAAATTACTTATATTATATTTGATGTGCTCAGCTTTATGCACTTTTTCCATTTGTTTGTAATACATGTAAATTCCCGTGGCAATCCTTTCTCAAAGATAATTTATGAAAGATAAAGTTCTTTTTTTTCAAAATTGATTTTGCTAATAATTTACAAAATTTTAACTTATTTTAGAAATAGATTCAGGTAAGACAGAATAAAAGAGGGAATAGACTGTTACAGTATAAATATATCATTCATGTATATATCCATTAATTGAAGGATACAGGTCTAGATTAATATCCATGTAAATGATAAATCATTAACAAAATGGTGCATTGAACATTCAAATAAAAGTTACAATATATTACTTGCTAGATTTTAGAACTGACAAAATTCCAACTTGGAGGTGTCAAGGTGCAAAACTCTCCTTAGATTTTATAGTCATGCAAAGAAAGAACTAGATTAACTTTTCATAAAATAGCCCTTATATTCATACACTGGTTCCAAATTTGATAAAGACCTTTGTTCCTTTATTTAAATGAAGAGACTTTAATGAAGCAATCAATTTTCATAACAAATTTCCTATATATCTATATATATGAGAGACTTGCAAGTATATTGTAGAATTTTGAAGGCACCGGGTGTATTTAAGTATCATAAGCAAAAACTTTTATTTTAAATTGTCATTTCTTAAATTTGGGATTTCATGAGTGTGTTGTGAAATTCGGAGTTTTGCACCTTGTATATTTCAGTCATAAACTTTTTGAAATATGCAATTTAGAAAATACTTAAAACATACAAATCTCTTCATTAATCAGTAGTTTAGTCATTTTTTTAATTTAAGAAATAGAATCTGTGGGCTAGAAAATAATTTTTGATGTTCTCATTTGATATGTTGTGCTAACTTTCTTATTTTAATTCATCAACATATTTATTATAATGAATATTATCAATTTTACTATGTAGAAGCTACATGTATATACAATACACTGTTAGAAATTAAGAAAAATTATTATTTTTGAAATCTGCATAATTATCATTATAATTTCTGCTCATCTTGCTTCATTTGTATAACATCAGTAAAATGATTTTTGTAGGAAATAGGCATTTTATATGTTTTAGTTGTAAACCCATTTATGTAAGAAGAAAATATTCAGAAGGTCATCTTTGCTACCATTCAAGCTTCTCTGATCTAGCGCTTCACTCTTCACATAAAGACATAGGGGTGGAAAAAAACACTTGCCAAATGGATAATAATGCTGATGAAAGATCTGATAATTATAGAATTTGTTAACAATATTTTTCCCCCCAATTTTTTTTTTTTTACAGAGGACCAGTGTAAAACAGAGGAGGAACTACCCCCTTTGATGCTCGGAGAGGACTTCAAGTGTAAAAACTTCTACCCCGAGAAAAACAAATACTTTCATCTTCATGGAGGTAAGTCATGTTTTCCCTTTTTCATGTCACTGAACTAAGTTCGGTTTATTTTTGGGGGGGGGGGTTGTCTTAAATTTAAAGGGGGACGTATTCTAAGACTGTCACTAGTACTATTTCTGGGGTGGGGGTTATTCTTTAATGTAAACAGTATTCTAGAACTATTGGGCATTTGATTGGTTGCTGTGTAAAGAATGAGAGGAATTAGTTACATAATATGATGCTCTTCAGTAAATTGACCAGTTTTTCTCTTACTTGAAATTTTTCTAATTTTCAAAAGACACTTGTCAAAGGTCATGTCTTTTGGGGATTTAAACATGTTAAAAAGTCAAGGATTAAACTGCCATGCATTGGTTGCATGAAATTATTGTATTTCAGGAACTTGCAAGAGAACTGTAAAAAAACTGGCAACATATTGCACATAATGGATATGCATGAACATTGAACCTTTCTTTTAAAAGGGACTTAAATATGATTTCACATACTTAAAGAGAAGAATTTTTTAAAAGTGTATAACCATAGAATCATGCAGTCTCAATACCACTACAAATATGTTGACAATATACATTGGATTTTCACAGGCATCAACATCGACTTTGAGACGGACGACCTTGAATCTCCACCAAAAGAAGTTACTGACAAATACTCAGATATCATGACAAAAACAGAACAAGGTTTTATCAAGGTCATTTCCATGGATACCATTAAAGAGCATTACGAGGTCCCCAAGGTTGAAATAGACGGAAAACAGTAAGTATGATATAACTTTAGTTGTTAAATTACACACATTGATTATTATTGATTTTAAGGTAAAAATATTATTTTGAAGTTTAAAGAATTGCATAGCCAAAAAAAAATGTATTTGTTGTTTTAATAATTATAAATGTTGCAATTAAAGATGCAGTCCTCTCCCTTGTTTTTTATTGTGCATTTCATAGCTGGCTACTATATCAAATTTATATCAACAGAATTCTTTTAAGGAATTGAGTTTATTAATCAACACAACTTAGAGAACAAGATGCATTAATTGACAAATGAAATGTATTTCCTCACCTCCTGTTACAGGTACTACCTGATTTATATGGAGTTTGAGACCTTCTTTAACCCCCAGCAGCCGACGTGGATCAAGGCCTTTAACTCTAAGCTTACGGTGGACCTAGAGAGGAAGTACCTCCCCCTACAGGACACGCCCATGTGGGACGTGTTTATCAAAAACTTCGGCAAGAAAAAGACAGGGAAATTAAAGGTATCCCTTCTCATCGTCTTAAAAAGAAATTTAATTAGAATATACTGTGCATGTGCAATTTTTGGTAGTAAAATTATGTAAAAATCAGTGGCTAATATTAAGAGCAATGGTGAAGACTTAAAAAAATTAATTTCCAATAATAATTATTTTTCCTGTAGAAACCTATAAACAGCAATTCTATTGCTGAAGAAACTATGGAAGAGTTATCTCCCTTTAACACATTTTCAGTCCATATTGCCCATTTAATTAAAATTATACATTTAGATAATGGTTAATGCTTATTGTTTTGTTGGTCAATTTACTTTTCCCATGGAAACCCAACCAGCAAGTCTGTATCTGAAGAAACTATGTAAGAGTTATCTCCCTTTAACACACTTTCCTCCTACTTGAAAGTCCATTGCTTATTTAATTAAAATAAAAATATACCTAAGGAATGAATTAAATAGCAACCCAAGTTATACTGTATTATAACCTGGGTTGGGACAGTTTACGCTTTTTAAACTGTGAAGCGGTTTATAAAAACACATAAACTGCTCCAACCCAGGTTATACCAGTACAACTTGGGTTGCTATTTAATTCATTCCTTATGATTTAATTCTCAGTCATTAAGTATAGAAAACAAGACAATTTCTTCCTTAAGAATGCCTTCAAATTGTTCATATTTTAAACATAATGTCAAGCAGATTGATATGTTTTTGATATAAATCATTGTGACATATAGGCAATCCAGTTTATACAATTTATATTAAATTTTTTTCCAGTCAAATGATGCAATATAACCAAAATTAAATTATTGTTGATTTCATTGTTTTGTTGCAAAATATGAAGAATATACCTTAATATTTACTTTATACTTGATAGCAGAAAAAATTAAATAAAATCTATTCCTTTTTCTTTCTCCAGGCTCAGATGACGGGACCGCGTGCCGCGGCGATCAGGGGACTGGTCATTATTTTCGTACACATGTGCCGTAAAACTCTAGGTCAGCAGATGTCACGGTTGACTAAACAGGACGAGCATGGTCTGTCGCTCCTCCATCACGCCGCCATGAACAATCGACCTCAAATCATCGTCAGCTTGCTGCGGCAGACGGTGGATATTAATTCTCGACGAAATAACATTTTGTCAACAGGTAAAATTTGATTTCTTTGACTTTATGGGTTTTACGTAATTTTGTAAATTTATAGTGATAAAGATTTCTGATTTTACTGTTTAGTCTTTTCATATATGTTATATATTTTAAAAAATCTCTTTATTTCTTTTCATATGTGAAAAATTTTGAAATTCATTTGTTTTGAAATTTTATTTCAATTTTCAGTGAAAATGACTGGCCATTATTAATGTACATAAATTTTAATGTTTAATTTAAGCAAGGGATGAATTTGATTTATTTCCATTCTGTTATACATTCTGCATATTTTCTACTTCTGATTAAAAAAAAATAGTTTACCAGCTTTGATTTATCTTATAGCTAAAATTTCTATCTAAAAAGTCTTTTACTAGATAAATAAATTCAAGAAATAGTATGAAAAATGTGAGATTCATTTTAGCAATATCTTCCTTATAACATGCAGGCTCATGATTTCAATAATTTTAAAAGATTGACAGTACTATTCCAATTTTGATTACCTTTTTCACATAAATTGATGATGTTTTTCCCAAACAGGAGTTCAAAGTTCAGGCAGCAGAAAGGGAGACCCTAAACGCCCAGTTCTCCTAGATATTTGTAAAGTTTCATGTTTCTCCACCCAACCGATACTTTTAGAAAAATTTCTTCAATGTATTTTCTTTGAACATTTTTTTTCCATCTTTCTATTTTCTTTTGAATTTTTTTTATATCTACTTTTTATATTCTTTTTTTTTTTCATGCAAATCTAATGTGAATTCCTTGCAGTACATTGGCTGAGAAAGGAATCATTTTGTCAATGATTAACAATTAACTAATACTTAATTAACATATTCTGCGAGTTATTATGTGATCAATTTAAATGTTATCTCAAAGTTAATATGAATAAAATCTTAATTAAATTTAATAATTTTTAAATATATTTTTTTTTATGGATGGCTTAAAATTGTCTAAATTTATTTAGAAGATTTAAATAGTATATAATAACTATAAGAGAAATATGTTGATCATATGGTAACTTTTATCTTGCATATTTTCAAAATATGCAAAATAATTTCAAACATATTCAAGGCTTTGTTTTCTTTTTCAGAAACATACCATTTCCAAGTTTCTTGATGTCACTTTTTTTGGTAGCAATTCTCTCTGTTTTTCTGCACTTATTCTTTTTAAGCCCATCCCTAAAATAAATGTATGCCGTCCATCCAAACCAAGAAATTAGTGTTGTTGTGAGATGTAAAAAGCTTATAGTGTTCCCGAGTGCCAATTTTTAGACCAAGCTTGTTAATTAACAGCGTTATTTAAACTTTTTGTTTATATACACTGTAGTTATGCTGCATATTGTTAAAGTTGCAAAATCAATTTACACTTGCGCATATAGTGGCGACACATATATTTTCAAATTTGATTTTTTTATTCATGCGCCAGAATTATTAATTTTTTGAACTGTAAAAATTTAGTTGTTACAATTGATGTTAGGGAAGAAAATGAACCAGTTTTAATTTTATCAAAAATAGATATTATACATATGGACTTTTGTATTTTAGTGTAATATATATATCTTTCAACATTTATATGGGCAAAAATTCCTTTAAGTTCCTAAAACCTGGAGATCGAGTGGGATTACCGGTATACATTTTTTTTTTACAATTATTTTACTGTATTTAAAATATTTAATGATTTTTTTAACTCAGTTGTAAAGAGAGAATCCATGTACAAAGGTAAAAGAAAAAGCTAGTCTCAGTTTTAATATGCAGTTTGTCCACTTTTGAGACTGACAGATCAATTTCAATTCCACTGGATTTATTTTTTTGCAATTTCCCCACTTTTGTTCGCTCCACAAGTGAAGTTAAATTATGTTTTTTCTGAAGATGGTATGAATCCATTTTTGAAACTAATGCATGCATGGATTGCTCAACTAGATGTGATTAACAACTAGGGAAGTTAAATGAAAATGAAAAAGTTATTAATAGTTGTCCACAAATTAAAAAAAAAGAAAAATAAAATCTATATTTAGATCATTATGTATAACAGAAATCATTAATAACATGGTGTTTGTTCAAGTGATACTCCATTATCTTTGCATGGACTAATGCTTAAGAAAGCAAGTATCACAGATTATATACTAGACAGGCAGAAAGGCAGGCAGAAAGACAACTAGACAGAGGGACCGCTAGACAGACAGCTAGATGAAAGACAGACAGACTAAAACTATTACTACAAGCATGTACTGTTTACATGTATAATTATTTAATGCAGCTAGGAATTTTTTTCACTGCTGCAGACAAGCCCGCATTTTATGCATGAGCATTATTTAGGGTTTACTCGTACGTTTGAATGTCATGAAATTAAAAACTTGGATTTGCAACATTTTGATGTTAATGTAAATAGTTATGTAGTAATATATAAAATTATAGTCACTTTCTTATTCTTAAATCAGGGGAAAGGGAAAGTAGCAGAAAAGCAACAGGTATTTTGTAATGTTCTCTTGTGTATCTTTGAGCATGCTCAAAAGGAACTCCCAGCATGCAATTCTCCATTTCAGCATGTACATGTCATACCTTTGAGATGAATACATATGTAACTGTGTATATATAAATTATATGTAATTATATATACTATGGATCTAAGCATGACGTCTTTTCCAGAAATGTGCATGCTAACTGAGTTATAGAAAATCCATCTTTTTTGATGACGATTTGTGATAAATATTTCATTTTTCCTGAGGAGCATGTTACATATATTTCCCTTGCATGCTCAACATGCATGATTTATCAAGAACTACATAATATTATTAAAACTGAAATTAATGAACAAACCCTTCTCTCTTTTGTGAAGGGAGGGTTGGCATTATAAAAGAATACATATAATTTTTGTCCTAAAAATTCTCAAGATGTTGCAGGAGTATGTTTTGAATCTGAAAAAAATATGTCTGTATTTAAAATGATAAGAAAATTTAAGGTAAATTACCTCTAAAAGACCTTGGCAAGTTTCCCAACCTATTATGACATTCCTCCAGGATTTTCTTTCATTTTCCTCTCCATCTTCAGTAGGAAAGGAACCAACAACACCATATACTTTCAATATGCCCCCTTCATGGAAAACCCAGTGGATATTGAACATCCACTGTATATATACCCAATTCTAAAAATTGATCTTATATGCCAATTGTTACAGCTCACTCCTCCTACAGTCGTGGGGGATACAATGGAGAAAATGAGGGGGATATATTCAGGGAAGAGGAAGAAAACAGAGCACAATATTTACCTGTAAAGATGGGACCAGGTCTGTTTTTTGTGAGGGCAATATTTACCTGTAAAGATGGGAGCACTGGTCTGTTATTGTGTGGGGGCAGTAATTACTTGTAAAGTTGGCATCAGGGCAATATTTACCTGTAAAGATGGGACTTTAAGGTCTATTTTTGTGTGGGGCAGTATTTACCTGTAAAGATGGGACAGGTATGTTTTTGTGTGGGACGGTATTTACCTTTAAAGATGGGACCAGGTCTGTTTTTGTGTAGGGGCAAAATTTACCGTAAAGATGGGACAAGGTCTGTTTTTGTGTGGGGCAGTATTTACGTGTAAAGATGGGACCAGGTCTGTTTTTGTGTGGGGGCAAAATTTACCTGTAAAGATTGGACCAGGTCTGTTTTTTTTGGGGGGGGGGCAATATTTACTGTAAAGATAAGTCCAGGTCTGTTTTTGTGTGAGGGCGATATTTACCCGTAAAGATGGGACCAGGTCTGTTTTGTGTGGGGGCAATATTTACCTGTAAAGATGGGACCAAGTCTGTTGTGTGTGGGGGCAATATTTACCAGTAAAGATAGGACCAGGTCTGTTTTTGTGTAGGGCAATATTTACCTGTAAAGATGGGACCACTCAGGTCTGTTTTTGTGTGGGGGTAATATTTACTGTAAAGATTGGGCCATGTCTGTTTTTGTGTGGGGGCAATATTCCTTTAAAAGATTGAGCCAGGTCTATTTTTGTGTGGGGGCAGTATTTACTGTTAAGATGGGACCAGGTCTGTTTTTGTGTGGGACAATATTTACCTGTAAAGATGGGACCATGTCCTGGTCTGTTTTTTGTGTGGGGGCAATATCTATCTGTAAAGATGGGACCACATCTGTTTTTGTGTGTGGCAATATTTACCTGTAAAGATGGGAACAGTTCTTTTTTTGTGTCGAGGCAATATATACCTGTAAAGATGGGACCAGGTCTGTTTTTTGTGTGGGGCAATATTTACCTGTAAAGATGGGACCAGGTCTGTTTTTGTGTACTGTAAAGATAAGACCAGGTCTATTTTTGTGTGAGGGCGATATTTACCTGTAAAGATGGGACCAGGTCTGTTTTGTGTGGGGGCAATATTTACCAGTAAAGATAGGACCAGGTCTGTTTGTGTGTAGGACAATATTTACCTGTAAAGATAGGACCAGGTCTGTTTTTGTGTAGGGCAATATTTACCTGTAAAGATGGGACCACTCAGGTCTGTTTTTGTGTGGGGGTAATATTTACTGTAAAGATTGGGCCATGTCTGTTTTTGTGTGGGGGCAATATTCCTCTAAAAGATTGAGCCAGGTCTATTTTTGTGTGGGGGCAGTATTTACTGTTAAGATGGGACCAGGTCTGTTTTTGTGTGGGACAATATTTACCTGTAAAGATGGGACCACATACTGGTCTGTTTTTTGTGTGGGGGCAATATTTATATCTGTAAAGATGGGACCATGTCTGTTTTTGTGTGTGGCAATATTTACCTGTAAAGATGGAAACAGGTCTTTTTTTTGTGTCTAGGCAATATATACCTGTAAAGATGGGACCAGGTCTGTTTTTTGTGTGGGGGCAATATTTACCTGTAAAGATGGGACCAGGTCTGCTTTTGTGTGTTTACAGCAAGAGATTTACAGGTGTGGATTATATACCATGTTTTTACTATTAATGTGGAAGAGAAAGTTAATTATACATGTGTCTCAATTTGGTATATACCTGATCCAGCTGCATGTATCTCTGGCTGCTTATGGTATCCTTGTATGCAGGTTGTGGTGATTTGTGAGATTTTGTGAATTCAATATTAGGTTTTGTTAAAATTTGGTAGTCTACAGCATAAATGCATGATCACAATTATCAAAAATTTTAAAAATAAAGTGCGCTAATTTTTTAATAGCTCACCTGAGCCGAAGGCTCAAGTGAGCTTTTCTGATCAAAATTTGTCCGTTGTCTGTCGTTGTTGTTGTCGTCGTCATCGTAAACTTTTCACATTTTCATCTTCTTCTCAAGAACCACTGGGCCAATTTCAACCAAACTTGCTACAAAGTATCCTTGGGTAAAGGGGAGTCAAGTTTGTTCAAATGAAGGGCCATGCCCTTTTCCAAGGGGAGATAATTATGAATTGGAGAAAAATTAATGGCATTTTAAAAAAAATCTTCTTCTCAAGAACCACTGGGCCAGGAAAGATGAAACTCATGTGGAATCATCCTCAGGTATTGTAGATTCAAGTTTGTTCAAATCATGACCCCCGGGGGTAGGGTGGGGCCAGAATGGCTGACCAAAGTTTTACATAGGAGTATATAGGAAAAATCTTTAAAAATCTTCTTCTCAAGAACCATTGAGACAGGAAAGATGAAACTCATGTGAAATAATCTTCAGGTAGTTTAAATTCAGATTTGTTCAAATTATGACCCCCGGGGGTTAGGGTGGGGCAAAAATGGCCAACCAAAGTTTTACGTAGGAATATATATAGGGAAAACTTTTAAAATCTTCTTTTCAAGTACTTCAAAGCCATGATTAGTGATATTTATATGAAATCATCCTCAGATAGTGTAGATTCTAGTTTGTTTAAATCATGACCCCCAGGGGGGTTAAAATTCAAGCCCCCCCCCCTCCCCTCATTCAACTTTCAGTTCTGATCAGATATGTGCTTTTTCCTAGCTGATGTGCTCAGGTGAGCGCTGTGGCCCCTGGGCCTCTTGTTAAGCAGTGCAGCTGATGAGGAATATTGCGCTTAATATTTAGATTTTTGAGTGCGCTGATATATATATATATATATATATATCAAATCTAAATATCAAATGAATGCTTAATTAGCATGGTCATTATGTTGAAAGAAACTAATTGATGAAGTGGTCTGAACTTCAATGCAGATTTATTTCAAATAATTATATTTCAAATGATGTACAGTTAAATCATATTATCTGTAACTTGATGAAGACCATGTAAAAGTGAGCTATATTCTGATCATTCAGAAATGAGGGTTATAGAATGCATAAAAAGAGTGGTTGGGACTGCCAATGCATTTCAACATATCCATGGTATTAGAGTTATTGATACTTGGGAGATTAAGTTTTAACTTTAATAAAATGAAAGCCTAGCCTAAGTAGCCTTAGGCTAAACCATGCCCTTAATACAATTAAACTTTAAAGTCAAATAGAATTTGTAACAATTAAGTTAAACAGTGATGTGTCCTAGGAGAGCATTTAGCAAAATCTTTGAAATTTGACGCTATTTGGCGAATAAATTTTGATATTTATAAATGATATGACACTGTGTAGCAATTTTTCTTATCCACGTTCTTTTGAACACTGCATGCAGATGGCGTGTCAACACCAGGGAATTATGGGAAATGCTTCAAACTTTTTGTGTGTTTGTAGTAACTAACACATCTAACGAAATAAGTGTTACTTTTAGCATAACAAGAAAGTAAGATTGAAAAAAAGGCATTGTAAAGAAAAGAGCCTTAATGCTTGTAATAACATTCTAATTGATATAATATAACATCATTTAAATGAAATTGACTTGCCTATATAGAAACATGTTCGCTTGAATAAAAGATACTAATTTTATAAGGCTAGCTAAGCATTCAATGTTGCAGAGCCAAGAGCAAAATTTACAGGAATTGTGTCTTTTCAGTAAATGGTTTATTCGGCATAAAAATATGAAAAAAAAAAATTCTTGGCTCTGCAATACTCTTTTGCTGCTTTCATCAATAAACCACTAAATGATTGGTATCAATGAGAAATGGAATCCTTTTAATGTCGAATGATGGAGTTATTTCTCCTTTTTAAGGTCCCACCAGCTTGCACATCGCCGCGAGATGTGGGGCCCTGGATGCCGCGGCCTGCCTGCTGGCCTGCTGTGCCGGACAGACATTGTACGATCAGGACGGCTGGGCACCCATCCACCACGCCTCTTTCTTCGACCATGAGGCCATCATCAAACTCATGGCAAGGAGGAATAGTCCAGTGATAGAACTCCTCACTAAAAACGAGTATGTTTGATCGCAAAGAAAGAACTTATATATACCTGATAATTAGAGCCAATTTGGCCTCATTTCAGAAATTTCTGAAAAAATTATAAAAGAATCAATGAAAAATCAAAATGATCTTTATCATCAAACTTATGGCAAGGAGGAATACTAGCTAGTCCAGTGATAGAACTCTGCACTAAAAATGAGTATGTATGAAAAAGAACTATACCTGATAAGAATGAATTTGGCCCTCTTTTCTGAAAACTTTGAATCAATGAAAAATCAAAATGATCTTTTTCATCAAACACATAGCCCAACGTGGTATACTTATATATAGCCCAGTTATAGAACTCTTCACTAAAAACGAGTATGTTTGTTAGCAGTGAAAGAACTATACCTGTTATAAGCCAATTTTGCCCTTGAGACTTTTCTGAAATTTCTGAAATTAAAGTTCAATGAAAAATCAAAAGGTCCTGGATCTTTTAATTATAAATGTTTGTACATGTACTTTATTTAACATATTAGTTTGAAATGTTTCTATATCCACCCTTCTTTTCCAGTGTAAGATCCACTCCTCTGTTGCTAGCTGCTGGTTCAGGGGGTCTGTCAGCCGTTAAGTGCTTGATCAAACTCGGAGCTGATATTTCTCGTGTGGATGGGGAGGGAAACGGTATGATCAATTTAGCGGCCATGAGGTTCCACACCAATGTGCTGGAATACCTTATTGAATGGGGCCACCAAAAGGCACCTGTCTGGACTATTCTTGTCAGTAAGTATGACAGTGCAATAAACGGGGGGGGGGGGGGGGGGGGGGGGGGGGAAGACATAAATTTTACAAAATTAAAGTAATATGCAAAGACCTTGGAGATGATAAAGTATCTTGCTTGTGTGTAAGTGAGAGGGTCAGTGAGTGAAGTATGCATAATGAAGGTGATAGTTTACATCTGGATTGATGTGGTCTTTTGTGAGGGGATGCTCTACTAAGTGATATGAAATAGATATGTACATGTATTATACTTTTTGACAGAGATGCTGTCTGATCCTGATACAGATAAGAAGGACAGTGCTGTCAAATGTCTGGAAGTTCTGTCTACGTCTAAACCCGAGCACTGGAAGTCTATACTGGAAGCAGGTAAATAGGATAGTGTGTACTGTCTAGACATTCTGTCTACATCTAAACCAGAGCATTGGAAGTCTATACTGGAAGGAGGTAAATATGGTAGTGTCTACTGTCTAGACATTCTGTGTCTACATCTAAAGACGAGCACTGGAAGTCTATACTGGAAGCAGGTAAATATGAAAGTGTCTACTGTCTAGACATTCTGTCTACTGCCTATACATTCTGTCTACATCTAAACCAGAGCACTGGAAGTCTATACTGGAAGCAGGTATATAGGATGGTGTCTACTGTCTAGACATTCTGTCTACGTCTAAACCTGAGCACTGGAAGTCTATTCTTGAAGCAGGTAAATATGATACTGTAGATTCCATATTTTTCTTGTGTTAACTTATTATCGCGATATGAATCATTAACGTCAAATTGCGAGAATATTTATTTGTGAAGTGCGGTTAATAAAGTGAATTTACATGGATTTTAGCACCATAAAAATAAAAGTGAGAAACAGAATTATGCGATAATAAATTCCTAGCATTTAATTAGGAATTTACAGTAGTGTCTACTGTCTACACATTCTGTCTTTGTCTAAACCCAAGCACTGGAAGTCTATACTGTAAGCAGGTAAATAGGATGGTGTCTACTGTCTAGACGTTATGTTTATGTCTTAATAGGAGCACTGGAAGTCTATACTGGAAGCAGGTTTAAATAATAATGTCTAGACATGCATGGATGTCTATACTGATAGCAGGTACATATGATAGAAGTATTTTTGGTTATCTGCATGTATTTCTAACACTTGAGGTCATGGGATCATGCAGATACAAACACCTAGGAGAAGGAATTTCTGGGACATTTTTTTTTATATCTTGATATAGATTTTGGGAAGTATTGTCAAAAACAAATCATTATCATGAACATGATGAAGAAGAGAAAACTTTTCAATATATTAATTTACTTTTTCAGGTGGTATCCCCGCGTTGGTTGGCTTACTACACTCAGACAATGAGGTCCTGCAGTCTGTCTCGGCCTCCGTCATTGTAAACATATCAGAGCACCAGGAGGTCCGAGAAGCCCTAACCAAAGCCAAAGCCGCTCCTATCCTAATCCAGCTCCTGAACTCCCCCGACGACAACATCCAGTCCCGCGTGGCCATAATTCTGTCAGACATTGCCAGTATCCAGGGAAACCAGTCTCTGATCGCAGAGGAGGGGGGAATTCCCCCGCTGATAAATCTGATGGACTCAGAGTTAGAGGAGGTTCTGATAAACACGGTGAATGCCGTCCGGGTGTTGTGTGCGGGAAATCCCATTAATCAGGACGCGGTGGCGGAAAATGGCGGGATTGCTTTTCTTAGAGAGTTTCTTACTCTAGATTCAGGTTAGAGTTGTGGCACCTTATTTTAGTATTGCCTTTTTTTTAAATGCAAGCTGTGAACAAATATTTTTGAGTGAGGTCATATTTAATTTTATTTTTGATTTTCCAGAGAAACTGAAGGCTGCCACTGCAGCTTGTATTGCAGCCATTTCAGCAGGAAACAAGAAAAATCAAGATGCTTTACTGGAAGCAGGGGGTTTAGAGTAAGATTGTGTTTTTAGGTCACCTGAGTAAACTCAGGTGACCTATTGCTATCACTTTTCGTCCGTCGTCGTTCGTCGTTCGTCGTGCGTCGTGCGTTAACATTTGAACATTTTCAGCTTCTTCTCTGAAACCACTGAACCAATTTCAACCAAATTTGGCATATAGTATCTATGGGTGAAGGGGAACAAAAATTGTGAATTTCATGGGCCCTGCCCCCCTGGGGCCTGGGGGGTGGGGCAAAAACCACTAAAATTAGTGCAATCTTTAAAAATCTTCTTCTTTACTCCTGGACATCAAGCAGTCAAACTGTTTGCATGATTGTAATCAGCATTGAGTCCTCTACCAAAATTGTGAAATTCATGGCCCCGGGGTCAGGGGTTCTGGTGTTAGGGTGGGGCTCTATAGATTATATAGTGAAAATACATAAATTCTATGAAAATCTTCTTCTCTGCTCCTAGGTATTAAATAAACTAACTAAGTGCATAGTTATGACGAGCAAGAGTGCCTCTACCGAAATTGTGAATTTTATGGCCCCAGGGTCAGGGGTTCTGGTGTTAGGGCGGGGCTCTATAGATTATATAGTGAAATTTCATGAATTCTTTGAAAATCTTCTTCTCTGCTCCTGGGTATTAAATAAACTAACTAAGTGCATAGTTATGATGAGCAAGAGTGCCTCTACCAAAATTGTGAATTTTATGGCCCCAGGGTCAGGGGTGCTGGTGTAAGGGGGGGGGGGCTCTATAGATTACATAGTGAAAATACTTGAATTCTTTGAAAATCTTCTTCTCTGCTCCTGGGTAATAAATAAACTAAATAAGTGCATAGTTATGATGAGCAAGAGTGTCTCTACCAAAATTGTGAATTCTATGGCCCCAGGGTGAGGGGTTCTGGTGTAAGGGGGGGGGAGGCTCTATAGATTATATAGTGAAATTACATGAATTCTTTGAAAATATTCTTCTCTGCTCCTGGGTATTGAATTAACTAACTAAGTGCTTTGTTATGATGAGCAAGAGTGGTTCTACCAAAATTGTGAATTCGATGGCCCCAGGGTCAGGGGTTCTGGTGTAGGGGGGGGGGCTCTTTAGATTATATAGTGAAAATACATGAATTCTTTGAAAATCTTCTTCTCTGCTTCTGGGTATTAAATAAACAAAATAAGTGCATAGTTATGATGAGCAAGAGTGCCTCTTCCAAAATTGTGAATTTTATGGCCCCAGGGTCAGGGATTCTAGTGATAGGGTGGGGCTTTATTGATTATACAATAAAAATACACTAAATCTTTGAAAGTTTTCTTCTCTGCTCCTTGGTATTAAGCAGATGAACTACCTATGTAGTTATGATGAGTAAGGGTCCTAATCTTCCAGAATTGTGAATTTCAAGGCCCCAGGGTCAGGGGTACCATAAAGGAGGGGGGGGGCTGTACTTATATATTGAAACTGGATGAATTGTTTGAAATCTGCTCCTTGGTATTTATCAAATATTTTTGAAAAGCAAGGGTGCCTTTTCAAAAATTGTGCAATGTGTGGATCTAGGCCTAAGGGTCAGGGGTTCATGTGTGATTGGGGCATTACTGATCATGCTGAATATTGCTGATTACTTGAAATGCATTTTTTGTTCCCCTACCCTGCCTATGGGTATTAAGTAAACAAACTAAGCAACTGCTAAGTGTATTGTTATGATGATCAATGGTGCCTATTTCAAAATTGTGAATGCCATAGCATCTGGATTAAAACATGAATCAAATTCAATCACTGGAAAGTTGTTGCATAATGCTCAGGTGACCTATAAGGCCCATGGGCCTCTTGTTCTTCTTCATTTTTCATCTTCAAATCTATGAAAGAAGATTGCATTGTTCAAAAAATTTATTGATTTAAAAGTTATGGTCACAAATAAAATGGATGGTTGGTTTATGATAGTAGACATACTTTTATCCATGAGGTCATAATTCCATGGAAACTCTATTTCTTTGCAATCCGCTGGTAGAAAATTTTGCTGATATCTTAAGACTCTCATTATATGCTTTATATGTGTATTATTTAAGGTTTGATGGGACAAATTTCTGTGGAAAGTTTGTGACCGTGTACATAGTGTAAATTTTAAAAAGAACTTATACTAACAGTATTCTTAGAAGACTGTGATTATATCCCATAGTTAACCAAAATGTATCAATTTACAGACCGCTGGTGGAGATAATTAATGGTACAACTAACGAGACTGTGAGGGTGAAGTGTGCTAATGCTATAGAGGCCCTAGCCCAGGACAACCCTGCCTGTCAACAGACGTTCCTACGGATCAAAGCCCCCACAGCTCTCAAAAAACTCCTCAAGGTAACAGACAGACCATAGAGTAGAGGGACTTGTTGTCACTATCTGTTTAATATGTAACAGGTGTAATGCAGATTTAAAATACATGTCTTTTGACTTTATTGTGTACTCTAGGACCAAAGATGCTTGTTTGTTGGTAGCTTATCTTATACAGTAAAACTTGGTTATAACATTAAAGTCACTGGGACCTATGAAATTACTTCACTATATCCATAATTAGTTATACAATGTATCCTTAAATTAAGGAATTCTTTAAATTTATATAGCTTGGGATCAAAGATAGCTTTGCTATATCCATGAATTTGCAATATCCCTATATAGACTAAACAAGTTTTACTGTATATTCTTGAATTGAGCAATGATTTTAATGTAGAATTTTAGTGTAGAAAGATTTTATATACATGAATTGATATATACCCTTTTATACCCTATATGCCCTTTTATTGCACTTTGGAATTAAAAAACCACATTGTAATTACTCAGTGGCATGAGTCTGTGAAGTAATGGGAGAATATGGTACCTGCTTGTACCTGGTTCCAATGAAAATTGCACAAATTAAAGTCAGTCAAAACTAATTCTGCTATGAAATTGCAGAATTTCAATGTATCAGTGAAGGAGCATGGTGCCAAGGCTTTATGGGCTTTAGCAGGAAACACCACAACTCAACAGAAATACATCGCAGAGAAAACCAGTATCCCAGACATCTGTAGTATGTTACTGGAGGATACCGAAAAATTGCTTCAAGTCGGTGAGTAGGTCAAAGGTCACACAGTGTAAAGTAGGACAAAAGTCATACAGAGGGCAAAGGTCACAAAGTGTAAAAAAAAAACAAAGGCCACACAATGTTAAAAGGACAAAGGTCACACAGTGTAAAGTAGGGCAAAGGTCACACAGTGTCAAGTAGAACATACGTCACACGGAATAAATTACAGTGTAAAGTAGGACAAATGTCACACAGTGTAAAGTAGGACAAAGGTCATTGTGTAACTCTCATATGTTTTATTTAAAGTCAGATACTATCACCAGTCAGTTTCAAGTCATAATCTGCATGCAGGATGCAAATTAGTCAGGTACAACTACTGTAGAAGCACAAATTTTCGTGGGGATAAAATTTCTTTGATTTGTTACGGTAACCTAGAATAGTTTCGTGGGCATTTAATTTCGTTGTTTAAAGTAACCCTAGTGTTCACTATATAGTCATATAAAATTTCATGAGGGATTTAATTTCATTGATAATTGTTAACAACGAAGTAAACAAAATTTAATCCCCCACGAATATTTGTGCTTTTGCAGTATATAACTTGCTTAAGGTGAGAAAATAAACTAAGGCAAATTAAAATTTAGAAAGTTCATGTACCCTTACTACAAAAATAGGTGACAAGAAATCTAATATATTTATCCTCAATTGTAGGTTGTATGATGTCCATTGCTTTGGGAAGAGAGAATATAGAGAACCAGATAAAACTAGCTCAGACAGAGGCTTTTAATCAGTTGGTCCGTCTTCTGCGAACTCATAAAGACTCCCCGCAGGTCATACTCATGGTCATACAAGTGCTTGGAATTCTGTGTGTTGGTAAGTCCACAGAGTCTTTTAATATGAAATTTAAGCCTAAATCTTGTATCATTTCTATTCAGAATGAAGTATTAACACAATTGAGCCTCGATAAGGCATGTTTCTGTAACTGAGAAATTTCATCTAACTAGAAAATTTGCTTGTGAATAAATAATTGTATGCAGAATTATGAGGCCTGGCTATATAATTAAATAACATGGTCATTTACATTAAGTGTTATTACTTTGAATTGACTTTAAAAAATTCCAGTTTTACTCCAAGGTCCACATTGTTTTTGGTGCAATTCCTCTAAAATTACAATTATATCAGCAACACAAATACATATTATCATCAATTTTATAAAAGATAACTTGTTTTGCTAGGTGTGGCTTATTGCAACAACAAAGTGACCCAGAGGAAGATAGCAGAAGAGGGGGCGATCCCCACCCTAGTGACCTATCTAAACCAGCCTCCTTCTGAAGAAGTCCAAGTGGAGGTTGCCATAGCGCTAGGTTGTATCGTCCTTAGCAACACTCGTAACCAGGAATTACTGCAGGAGGAGCCAGGGTTTAACTTCGATGTTCTGCTGGATTTGTTAAAGTCAAAAAGTGAGGTAGGTGAAAAGTTAAGTAAGAGAAGTAGACATTGAGAAAAAAAAAATAGACTAGTGACCAATCATTCTTGGGTAAACTTGTACTCTGAAGGTCATTTTCTTTCAGTTGTACCTCCATGTAATGGGTTTATTATTTTTGTAACTGCAATTTTTACTTTCTTGACAAGCATTTTTAGATCACAAAACTTTTAAGTTCCCAATAAATCATGTTTCTCTCTCTATATACAGCTCTGTTATTTTCCTGTATTATTTCTGATTCAACCTTTTTTTTTTTTTGATAGGCAATAAGATTAAGGGCAGGAATGGCTCTGACGATTTTTGCCTTCAACAACACCCCTCAGCAGTATGCCATCAGGGAAGCCGGGGGCATCAAATACTCGGTGTTTGAGCCTTTCCTTAATTCCAGTATAGAGTATGATGTCTGCTATGCAGCTTTTCAGGTAGAAATCATAATCCAAATTATTCAGTTAACGAGTTTGGTAATAGAGATTTTGTACTTAAAAATAATTACTAAACTGCACATTTTAATGACTTTTTTCCTCATTTGGCTCAATAAAAAAATTATCTACAGACATAAATTCCTCATGGCTCCTGGTCATAAAACTTGGATGTGAGCTTATTTTTGATCTCGGACTCTCTTTCAATAAAGGAATTATAAATAGTGCTATATTGGGAGTGAAAACCAAGCTCATCCAAGTTTTATGCCCAAATAAGAGCCAGGTGATAAATCGAATTTAAATTTTGTAAAGTATTCATCATGATTTTCAGATTGTGGTGCTAGCGAGAGTAATAGTGGACCAAGACCAAGTGAACCTAACGGCCCGCGGGGTGACTCTGCTTGTGGAGAAACTCCACTCAAACGAGGACAACGTCATTGTTCTGGCTGCTAGTCTTCTCTCCAGTCTCGCCCACACACGCGCAGGAATTCCCGATGCCATGGTGACCTCGGGGGCTATTGATATCCTGGTCGATAAACTCTCCTCCCCCAATGACCAGGTCAGAAGTGCGTGTGCCGTGGCCCTGGGGTATTTAACCTTCAACAGGACCGCAGCCAGAATTCTGTTCAGTGCTTGTAGAAATACGCCAGGGTTGTATAAGAAACTGGAAGAGAACATTGGGAAAAATGCCAAAATTAGTCAGGAGTTTGTCCAGGACTTTAAACGTGCTAAGATTGTGGGCCTACCTTCCCAATGGTTAGTATGTATGCTAAAAATAAATACTGTCAGTTTAGTTATTTGATGAACAATAATTGACTTTCAGATTTCAAAAGGGAGATAACTATGCAAAAAAAAAAATAGTTTTATTTTTTTAATAATTATTATCAAAATTGTATGCATAAATATTACATGATAACATCACATTTTAAACAATAAACAGACCTCAAATTTTATAATTAATTATTAAAAACAAAAATGTTCATCATTGAAGTTGTTGAGGCCACTTGCTCAAATTAAGGTCAAGGTCATAGGGTCAAGATTATTGGTATAAGTTATAAAATAATCCTAAAATATTGTCAGTGCTGATTATCAATGAACTTTTTAAAGCTTGATTTTAAATGAGGCTCACATAAGGTGACTAATTATATTATCAAAATCATTTACTATACCTGTATCTAAATCTTGGAACAAACTCAGCTAGGATTTACTAGTATACTTGATATAACAGAGTGTGGTAGTTATTTGGAAAAAAAACTAACATATTTTCACTGGTCATATAAAATTGAAATATATATTTGCACGTCTAGTCACTAATTGGAATTTACATATTGCATCATTGATATATCTTTCATACATGTGTACATGTGATCATAACATTCTTTTGATTAACTATAATTTATTTTTCATCCCTTGTTGTACAAAATCTTTACATGTGTAACATGTGATGTCAGTTTGACCTCTGAACTTTGTTGTAGTCTTGAGATTAATGGTGGACCCCCAGTAATCCCCCCTAGTCGAAACAGTAAGTAACATTTATCTCCCTTTAATGGAGTTTGTTATTGTTAGGAAACATGTATAATGCAGTAGCAGCTGTCAGTTTCAGCTAAACAGAATAGTTGTGCTTATTCAATACATTAATTTACCTCTAAACCCACCTCGGATGTTTTGAGAGGTCCGTAATGGCTTTATTTTCAATCAGTAGATTTTTGCGTTTGATAACTGTTCATTATTCAGATATTGTACTCTACCACCTTCTTAATTTGCAGGTATGAGACCGATGACTGGCTCGATGAGCCGCGCTACGACAGCCCGAGCTACAAGTCGAGCCAAATCAGCCCCCGGGCAGCGCGGGAAAAGGTCGCCTAACCCCAGTATAGTTGTAAGTACCCCCGACAACAGTCGCCCCTCCACGGCTGCCACGGTCCGGATCCACCCCAGCTCTCTCTTCAGACCCGCCAGTGCCACCACCCCCAGCAGAAAAGGGGTGCGGTCCCCCGACCCCACATTTAAAACTCGTTTGTCTTCTTGGAAGGAGGAAATCTGAGTCTCAATATATCAACTAAGCTATTAACTGTGTTCTAAATAAATGCTGGAGGACAATTTTTTTACGATGATATTTCCAGATTTTAAAACCAGGCTGTAATATATGAGTGCAAGATACATTTCTTTTGATATTTCTGTAAAATTTATAAAATTTTGTTTTCAGATTTACTTTCTGTTCTATTTACAGAGTTTTAATGTTCAAGAGAAAAATTTGAAATTAAGTAAGCGAACAACAATGGCATAAAATTTGAAAACTAATCATTACTTTAAAAAAAGTCAAAAAGTCAATTTTTTCCCATTTTATATTTTTGAATTGGAGAAAAATTATTTGAAAAAAGCGGTATTCTACTGAAAAGGCAAATTTTATGCCATATATGAAATGAAATTATATGCCTTCATTTTTTTTTTTTTTTTTTGAGCCAGACACTTGAGTTTAATAAAAATTTTGCATGCACAATCTGGATTTTTGACACTTAATTTTGATATAAAATATTTTACCTTAATTATATTTAATGTTTTCAATTGTAAATTGAAGAATAAAAAGCTGCTAATTAAATTAAATTTATTTAACCAACAACAATTTTTTTAAAGAAAAACACATATCAGATTATAATTATACATTTTTTTTTTACAATTGTTCAATTTTATTTGCTGTACATAATTTGATTATGATTGCTAGCCCATTACACTTCTTTGGTTTGCTTATATCAGCATATTGCCGTTCACCATTGCTAAATGACTTGATCAACTTTGCTGCACATTTGTAAAGCTATAATAGTGTTCACTGCATTTTACATGTCATAAAACAAGATTAATGACAAGATATTGTCTTCATTAACTGTACCCATTTGTACCTTGAGAAATTTTTGTTGCACTGTTTGTAAGCATTTGTTGCATGTTGCTGAGATGTGAAAGTTGCATGTTGCTGCATTTGGCCTTGGACTTTGCTAGTGTTCATTATTCCAACAGAGATCAACAGCTGTTTTTGCTAATTAATTTTTTTACATGTATTTAATATGTGATCCAATAATGTCAAAATTGTTAACAGAATGGCATATCAGAATTTTTTTTAATAAAGAATTGTATTCCTGGATGTGGGTTGGGTGGGGGTTAGGGTGAGACATTTGTTGGACAAACATGTACTAGTATATTAATTTATTAAATTTACATGAATTTGGGTATAATTGTTGGATCCGTCCATGAAAAGTTTTTTTTGTTTACCTCAAAGTGATTAACCATTTCATTAAACGTGTAAATTCATATGTTTCACAAAATCAGCAAGTAATTATTTTTTACAATAAAAATCAGTATTTGATAAGAAAAAAAAAACACACCCAAAAAATCTTTTTAATATATTTTACCTTTATTAGAAATCTAAATCATATATGATGCATAGAACAATTTTTGAATCTGATAGTTGAACTTTATAGAAATTTGAGATTTTATTCATACTTCTGCACTTTTTAGCTTTCAAGATACATGTCAATCACTAAAAAAATGCAAGTTATAGATTATAGCTAGGCTAAAAATTTGGAGGAAAAAAACTGTCTCATTTAAATCTATGATATATTCTCTGAAATTTTGAAAGATCAAAGATAAAAATAGAAAGAAAAGAAAGTAGTTGTTAAATGACATTCCATGAAGGAAAAAAAATCAATAATGTTTAAAAAAAAAAATTTGTATAGGACTAATGAAAAAATACATTTGTCTGTATATATACATGTTTGCATGTGAAGTCATTTAGATATTATAGTATGTAAACATGAAATGAATTCTTTTATTTTAGAAACTTTAAAATTAACCTCCATGTATTTCTGATTCATTATTTCTATGTTTAATTTGTAAATTTTATAATTTTATGTCCATCAATTTTATTATAATAATGTTAATTTTGAATGATCTTCTAGCTATAATTATAGCTTTATGCCTTTTCATGAACTAGTCTGTAAAATATTTTTTGTTCTGTTCAGCTCATGCTGGGTTGTTTGTGATCTTACTGCATGTATATTTAAATTTGTTTACATTTTGTACATTTTATTTTGTTATCAGCTGTGATAAGTGCTTTTATATTCCCACTTTGTTTTATATCTTTGTAAGATAATTATTTTTCACTGTTACATATTAGTATTTACACTTTATACTTGAAAAAATAAATATGACTTTGTCAATTTTCAAAGTTTACTTTTTTTAAAAATTCAGTTACAGATCATTTATAATAAAGTAGAATATGATTGAAATATTGTGCCTTTTCTTTTTAATACTGAAGCATGGTGCTTGTGCCATAAGTACTTTAATTATGCATGAATAAAACTTGATTAGTGCTTGACTTTGACTTGGGGGAGGGGGGGATAAGGATGATTTCAAATTTCTATTAATATCTATATAATTATCAAAGAACAAGCTTTTTTCAAATTTTAAAACTTAAAAATTTCAAGATTTATTGAATAAATAAAAGAAAACTGATCTTCATTTCCAAATTTATTTTGTGACAATATTCATAATAATATATATTAACCTAATTGAAAAACAATTGTTTCGTACATCAATACAGCCAATTGGCAATCCAATAACATGAATAATGAATGTTTACAATACATGCCAAATAAGAGGTTAGATAGCATAATAAAGAATAACTTACAAACATGAAAGGCAGTGTAATTATAACATTAAAAAAAAGACTTGTCAAACTTTCACCATGTTCATAATTTTGAAGAAAAAGACATATGAATTTAAAAACATGTTAACTTTGAAGAAAGCACAATACATGTATGTATAACAGTTTTCATTGAACTACCATGATTACTATTGCCTAAGGAAGCAATAACTATTGACATATATGTACAAATATTACAAAGTTGTCAAACTTTCACATTCATGCAGGCAATATTTTGAAAATTAAACAAATGCTAAATGTTACACCAAAAACTTAATTTCGAAGCGAGCAACAAAATACTTTGATCTTTACATTGAGATACTATTGCCAAAAATATTGTGGCAATTCTGATACATTATATAAAACTCTGTATTGTGTTTCCACTAACAAGTTAATCCCATTCATAATGGTCAGGCAAACAAATAACAAACCTATCATTGCCTTTAATCATATACAAACACTTTGACTGAAAATTATCAGCATTTACAATAACTCTAGATTTAGCTTCCTTTACTATGGTGAGAAAAATAAGAATAAGCACCAGTTTCATCATCTGACATCAACACATTTTTCCATCTTTTCAAGCTTTTTACCAATAAGAATGCTGGCAGTTTTGATCAAACATTAATTTTTCAACCACCAACATGACCAAAATAACATTAATTTCTTTTTGTTTTAATCACATAATTGATGGATTTCTAGATTTACTTAACTACCCTTCACTCCTTAATTCTTGGCACATTATTTATAACTAGTCTGTATATTTCATCCATCTCCCAACCCTTTATAGTCGTCTTTATAAGTGATAATCTCGCTTGATAAAAATTATTTGTTAGATTGCTGAAAATTCACTTTAAGTGAGTTTATTGCCTGTAGAGACAACTATAAATGGTAGGGAGGTGGATAAAATACACTCATGGGCAACAGAATGTGTCTAGAATTAGGGAGTGAAAGGAAGTTAATTGACCGATGCTGGAAAGTGGAGAAATTCTCCCCAAAAGTGCGCAAAAATATTTTAATATTTTTGCATTACGGGATCTGTACACATAGCATTATGGTCAGAGACAAATACATGTATATATAAACCATAACGCAACAGATCTGCAGCTAGATTTCTAAGTACATGTCGTGTCACTTTCAGAATATATTAAATTGCCTTTCAGAAGAAATCTATCAAAAATACTACATATGGATTGTCTAACTCAACATTCAGAAAATTCTCGATTGCTACATGCTCAAAGATTTTCAAACATCCAAATACCATTTTCCCTATCCCAAAAAGTCTACTTATACCATTTTTAAATTAAATCAAAATTGTCAGTATTTTTGTCAGTTGATGAAATTATCGAAGTAAAAAAAGAAACCTCAGAATAGAATATGATCATTGTAAATACATACGAGTAAATATATTGCTTAAGATTTTTAAGGCACTGCTCTATAAATGTAAATATATTGCTGAAGATTTAAAAGGCACTGCTCTTAGGGACCAGGCAAAATTTATCATGTGCACAATGATTTGACCAGTACAAAGCAAAATCCTCATTTTGAAAAAGTACGTGTCCCATGGCTTTGGTATTTTAAAAAAAATCAGTCCCACGCTTTGGGATTTTCTGTATAAAAAAAGTTAATTGTTCCATGGTTACATCTTGGTGTTAGTGAGATAATGTGGAACAATTTTAAAAAAAACTAATTAAAAGAGTCTCTCAGACTACAGATATTTCAAACATCGAAAACAATGTTTTTTGTTTGTTCATTTTCATCTGTTGTAATATTTTCCATTAAAAGATTTATGTTGCCATTTGTATCTTCACTTCAGTTTTAAAGATTTGATTTTTTCCCCCCGAAATTTAAAAAAATAAAATGAATACTTCTCTTGGGTTAAGTAATGTTAGTCATTGAAAAAGGTTTGTGTCCCATGGGTACTTAATACTGAAAATGTCTTGGTACCATGGTTAAACTCATTGTCCCATATGCCCGTTTGTATCATCATTAGGATAAATTTTGCCTGGTCCCTTAAACACAGGTAAAAATGTTATCGTCTACTGGACATTTTCGGTTGGGTGAACTTCTACAGCTGTTAGCGACTATGGATAAAGACGTGTGGAAACCATGTTGTGTCAAAACGAAATAACTAATACAAACATGATAAACATGTAATATATTAGATCAAAATGGTTATTAGATACTTCGACATTTTTCAACAAAAAAAGTTAAAAACAAAAAAAAGTATTCCATATAGTATCATGTTACATCCGCACAAAATACCTAATGCCAAAACCGTAAAACTACTAGATGATAAAACATATTCTTTGTATATGAACCACAGTATTTCTGACCTCTTGAAAATACTATATATAATCTTGCAATTAGGTTATCAACATTGGCTCGGTCTAGTTCGAAAGAGAAATTTGGAGATCGGCTCAAAATAACCTGAATACATATAGTTATAAATCTTGGCATCAAACTGTGAATAAGAAGTTTGAAGTCGACTACATTCTCGAAATGAGGTTTTAAAAATTACAAGTAAAAAACTCGCTTGATGCTGAAAGCTGGAGTGAGCTTTACTCCGACAAATCATAATGAAATACTGGGAACGCATTCCACAAAGTTTTCAAGATGTTCGGAATGAATTGCTAATGATGTTAAATTTATGGTTTTATGAACGTAAAGGGGAGGGGGCATTTGAGGTATTTAATCATGTAATATATAATAAACTACAGAAAATAAAGCTACTTTACGATGTATCTGCCCCCCCCAAACAAGCACATCTGATGACCTTTTTTGGCTTGTGAAGGTACAGACACGTAGCAGCAGGGGACTTGGGGGAATTGCTCCCCCAATATTAAAAAAAAAATTAACTGTTGAAAATATTCATTGAACATTGACCGATTCCCCCCCCCCCCTCTTCCCCAATATTTGTTGCAGTATAGTTAAATAGGGTTATATTGCAGTTAAGGAATAAAATTTAGTAATGAAAGATATTGGAACCTATTTTACTTGTCAGTTTCTTCGAGCTAGTCGATTTTTTTCTGACTGTTCAACCCCCCTCCCAAACTTAAAAACTAAAAGATGCTACCTACCTGAGTTAATTTTCTTAATTATGGTCACGGAAAATGCTTGGTTGTGCCCTAAAACTGGAATAGTTCTCAAGGGTCTGGAATTCATGGACCAATTTTATTTTATTAACCCATCGTAATTTTATTTTTTTTATGAAGGCAAGGTTGTATGGTATGTAGTTCATGTTGAAAACCCATAGCGATGTTTGACGACATCCCATTCATGGTGTAAGAAACATTTTAAAATACTTGATATACTTTACTTCTAATATTTGTGCGCATAATGCGCTCCATACTGAAGATCCGTAGTCGCTATCTTTGTAAATTATGTTCACCCAACCGAAAATGTCCACTGCAACGTGGATTTTAAATTTGGGCTAGTCTCTACTTGCTTATGGATTAAAATATCGCCGACATTAAACCTTGATATTTGATAGTCATATGATCGAAATAGATCATGTAACACTGATTATCAATGTGGACAAAACGTTCTAAATCTATAAAACTATGATCTGGATATTTTCCTGATGGAACTACATTCCTAGAAACTGTAAGTATTTCAATAATTTATAAAGAAAATCATGGATTTATATATACGTGGCACACCTTTAAACCGGTGAAAAAAATCAAGAACGTACCGTCATTTTAAAGCAGTGTCTCAATAAGGTTCATTTAAGATGTTATTAAATAAAGGAGTATTAATTAAAAGTGAGAAGTGTTATTTATTGCATCACTCAAAACGTGCAAGTCAATTTTTATTTTATTCTTTTGAATTACCTAAAAATAAGTATTCTTGTCGTTCGATATGCTTTAGTAACCCTAGTAATTACTGTACAAACCCCATATAATGTCTAGTCTTCATTGTTCGTTTGAAACCATTGGCCGGGTATATTTTAGCCTTATCCACGATTAAATATCCCCATGAACAAATAATTTTGTCAATTACATAAAATTATATTTTAATAGTAGATTGAAAATATTATTACCTAATTTTTTAAACATATACTCTTAATTCGAACTAAATAAAAATACTTTACTGTAATTACACCGACTAAGGGGAGCGGACCCAGAATTTTCCATGATGAAAATGAAATTAAAAAGGCGGACTAGAGTGTATTTGTGGCAGCCTCAAGCAGTGCAGTACTATCAATATTAATTGCTTGAATGTCATATGAACCAAAGCAAAACAAACACAGATCTGTTTGATTACATGTACAATATATACAGTAAGTGAGAATGCTGTTATCAAAAAGTTAGCATCCCTTAACAGCAAACCAAATCCACCGTGTCTTGTAAATATATTAACTCTTATCACCCCAGATTGTATTTTTTTGTAAAACTGCTATTTTAATGAGCATATTTTGATAACATAACACCCCCTTTATTAGTATCAAGACATTATCAACCAAAATGATAACCCAAAGTATTAACTGTATTTTATTATAAAATGAAAGAACAAGATATATTTAGGAAACACTATGCGCCCAGCGGCAGCAAAATTCTAAAAAAAAAACTATTTTTATCATATATGTCACAGTCAAGGTTATTGACCTTGGTGTCATTTGAAGGAAATTGATTAGAAAGGTATGGATACCAAATATGAAGTCTCTATCTTTTGTGGTTTGAAAGTTATTTCAAAGGTACGATAAAACTATTTTTAGCATGAAATTCACAGTCAAAGTCACAAGGTCATTGAACTTGGTGTCATTTGAAAGAGATTAATTAGTGGAGTACGCATACTAAATATGCAGTCTCTATCTTCTATGGTTCGAAAGTTATGGCAGAGGTACGAAAAAACTATTTTTAGCATACAGGTCACAGTCAAGGTAACAAGGTCATTAACCTTGGTGTCATTTGAAAGAACTTAATTAGTGGAGTATGTACACCAAATATGAAGTCTCTATCTTTCATGGTAAAAAAGTTATGGCGAAGGTTAAAGTTTGCAGATAAAAATCTATTTTTAGCATAAAGGTCACAGTCAAGGTCACAAGGCCATTGACCTTGGTGTCATTTGAAAGAGCTTAATTAGTGGAGTATGCATACTAAATATGAAGTCTCTATCTTTCATGGTTCAAAAGTTATGGCGAAGGTTAAAGTTTGCAGACAAACAAACAAACAAACAGACAGACAGACAGGACAAAAACAATATACGCCCCGGATCTATCAATCCAGGTGCATAAAAAATGTCTGAAATAGAAAACATTTTTTAAAACCATATTAACTATTCTCCCTAGTTAAAAAATACATTCAAAGAAATTACTTTTCAAAATAATTGGACTGTTTTTATACTGTTGACTCGAATATGTTTTAGTCTTTCTAATTATTAGTATACATTCCAAATACTGTTGAAGTATCATGGTGCATTGCAAAGCAGTGTTTTGATATTTTATTGGTCTCATTAATCCATGAACAAACATTTTGTCTGCCAATCGATTTTATGTGAATCTTCTTTATATCGAGGGACCCATGAAATTACGCCCTCAAGAACCAGTACAATTTTGCTTACCTGTATTACTGTAAAGTAATTATTCTACTCTTTCGCACGAAACCTTGATAAATGTTTTGAATTTTATACATATGACCCGAATTTTTTCGTGAAAGCAACACTTTCAATAATAAATTTATATAAGCATTTCAAGAGGTAAATCCTAATTATAATAAATAAATGCATAAATAAATGCTTTGAAAAAATATCACTTAATAATATTAGTTAGTACAGTGTATGTTAGACATTAATTACAGTAACATCGATTGAATATTGAATTTTCCTTTCAGAGTGTTTTTAATCTGTAAAAAAACACCCCAAAGAATGTCTTCTGGACCAGACGCTGGTGACCGTTCCAGGTTTGCCAAACTGGGAATGGCAATAAACGAAGAATTAACCCAGGCCTGTAGAGATGTCTTAGAAATGGAGGTACCTCCGGGGCTTGTCTATAACAAAGTGAAATCGTCATCGGTTTATAAAAACATACGCCCCGAGCAAGAACTTCGTCTTATAGGTGCCAAAACAGATGGTTATAAACAATTTGATATTACATTGTTATATACACTGATAAGAAACATATGTACAAAGATTCCTCGTCCAACAAAAGGTTGGGGTGGAAACACGATGCCGGCAATAGGACAAATAACGACCGGTGATGACGTTGAGAGAATCAGATTGTTACGAAACAGCATGTTTGGACACATAAGCTCGGCTTCTACCTCAAAGACAGATTTTGATAACACGTGGTCAGTCATAACAGATATCTGCCAAAGATTGCAAACGTGCACAAAGAAAGACTACATTTCTGGTCTTAGTAACATTCAAAGACAGACCTTGGAAGAGGAAAACGAAACAACAGTCATAGAAAAACTTAGAGAAGATTATAAGAATAACCAATGTTTAATGGAAAAGATGTCTTTCTTGGAGCAGGATTTGTTAGAGTCGAAATTAAAATCGGAAAACAAAGGTTAATATTATGCCTACTGTTATTCAGATAAATACTATGTACGATATATGGCGGAAGTTTGTATTACAAGTTAACATAAATTTGATAATTGTATTTAAATTAAGATTGCAACAATATGTTTCAAAACTGAAATGAAAAGAAGTAAATGGAATACATTTAATTTTAAAAGATTTAAAGCTTTAACGAAAAATATAATTTTGATAATAACATTTCACATTTTTACACTTTATTTGAAATGACATATTTGTTACAGAAAATACACTGGTAAAAGACATTCTGCAGAATTGGCAAGAAGAAGACATTGCCTTCATTCCTACAAGAGCAAGTGAAGTGGTTGAGGAAAAGCTTAAAAGTCAGAACCTAATCGCGCTGGTTGGTAATTCTGGTTCCGGAAAATCTGCAATAATTCAACATATTGCTCTCAAGTATAAAGAGCGTGGATGGAATGTCATACCGGTGAATAAGGTGGAAGAAATAAAAACGATCTGTTCAAATGGAGTCTCAGAAACTCGGTTTTTGTTCGTTTTCAATGATCCTTTAGGTAAGGAATCTTTGGATGAAATTTCATATCATTCATGGAAAAGTTTTGAGGAAATGCTAGAGATGTGCTTGAAGAGAAATAAATTATTGATTTCATGTAGACGATGCGTCTTTTATGACAAGAGAGTCAAGGGTATCCTAGTGGATGAATCTACTGCAGTAGAAATTGACAACGAAGAAAATGGGCTCACGGTTGAAGAGAAAAGAGCAATTTTTTACCAGTATTCACAGAATATGAAATTAACCCAAAATATTGAAACTGAAATACTCAAAACAGATGCTTACTTTCCATTGCTTTGTAAGCTTTTTTCAAGGGAGGCAAACTACAAAGAAAAAGGAGTTGATTTCTTTAAAAATCCGTACAAATTTATTAAACGGGAAATTGAAATTTGGAAGAAAAACAGACAAAAAGAAATTTTGCTCTCTTATGTTGATTGTAGCTTTTAAAAACAACCTGAAAATAGATACCATTGTAAGAAGCGATATTTCCATGATGAAATATAAAGAAATTTTAGGAATGTGTGAGTTACAATAAAAGCACATATTTCAGTCATTCGCAGCACTCTAAATGAATTGAAAGTATCTTATGTTAAACGTGTCGGACATGGCTTCCAATTCCTTCATGACTTTGTTATGGAGATAACGACTCTAGTATTTGGTATTGATTGTCCACAAGGGACAATGCAGTACGCTGATAGTGGTTTTCTACGACGCGGAGTGAGGATAGAGGACGATACAGAAGAAGAAGATCGCGATCCCTTCACTGTTTACCTGCCTGAAGAGTACATTGGTGATCTTGTGGACAGGTTTATCATTGACATGCAAACAGAACGACTTATAGATGTTCTACTCAATCCATGTTTAAGGAAAGAGAGTGTCATAAAAACCTTTAAAGAAAAAGTTGATTCACTTGAAAAACTACTTGTCAGAATAAAATGGAAAATAGACAGATCGGAATTTCCAAACGCATTTGAAGGCGCTGGTTTGTCAAAAATTGTTTCCTTGATTGGAAAGATGAAATATGCCCCTTGGTCGGATTCATTATTTTTTGTCATAATGAGATTTCTTCATTTTTCTTGAAAGGTATCTCTGAAACGAAGTTGAAAGAATATCCTATATTTTCTGCATTGTGTGCAAATAGCGATTTAAACCTAATAGATTATCTCAGCGAGGAATATAAAAAAGCATCAATAATGGAAATGTGGGGTAGTTATTTACCAATTCACATTGCTTCTGTATTCCATAATTTTTCAATAATTCAAGAATTAGTAAAGTTTGCTGCCAATGTCAACAAGTTTACAACTTATGGGAACTGGACTCCATTAATGTTAGCTGCTGCAAATGACGACGAACATTTGAGAGAGACTGGACTTCATACAAAAGAGGGAGAAGACGTAATAAAACCATTCTTTGCCTATTAAACAACGGTGCCGACATCAATCTGTGTAATAAGAATGGATCAAGCCCTCTTCTTGGAGCTTGTGAATTTGGGAATGATAGCACCGTACAACTGTTACTGAACAAAGGATCCGACATCAATTTAAGTAACAAGAATGGATTCAGTCCTCTTTATAAAGCTTGTCAAAATGGACATGCTAGTACGGCACAACTGTTACTGAGCAACGGTGCCGACATCAATTTATGTAACAATAATGGAGTCAGTCCTCTTTATATAGCTTGTCAAAATGGACATGATAGCACGGTACAACTGTTACTGAACAACGGTGCAGACATCAATTTATGTGAGAAGAATGGAGCCAGTCCTCTTTATAAAGCTTGTAAAAAAGGATATGATAGCATTGTTCAGTTCTTACTGAAAGGCGGGGCCGACATCAATTTATGTAACAATAATGGAGTCAGTCCTCTTTATATAGCTTGTAAAAAAGGATATGATAGCATTGTTCAATTGTTACTGAAAGGCGGGGCCGACATCAATTTATGTAACAAGAATAGAGTAAGCTCTCTTAATATTGCTTGTCAAATTGGACATGCTAGCACAGTACAACTGTTACTGAAAGGCGGGGCCGACATTAATTTATGTAACAAAGATGGAATAAGCCCTCTCAATATAGCTTGTCAAAATGGACATGACAGCACTGTAATACTTTTACTGAACAATGGTGCTTACATCAATTTATGTGATAATGATGGAACCAGTCCTCTTTTTATAGCTTGTTACAAAGAGCATGTTAACACGGTACAACTGTTACTAAAGAATGGTGCTTACATCAATTTATGTGATAATGATGGAACGAGTCCTCTTTTTATAGCTTGTTACAAAGAGCATGTTAACACGGTACAACTGTTACTGAACAACGGTGCTGACATCAATTTATGTGATTGTGATGGCTGCAGTCCCCTACATGCAGCTTCTCACAATGGATATGATAGCATTGTTCAATTGTTACTGAACAACGATGCCGAAATTAATTTATGTAACAAGAATGGAACCAGTCCTCTGTTTGTAGCTTGTCAGAATAAACATGATAGCACGGTACAACTGTTACTGAAAGGTGGGGCCGACATCAATGTATGTAACAAGTATGGAGCAAGTCCCTTTTATTTGGCTTGTTACAATGAGCATGATAGCATGGTACAATTATTACTAAATAAAGGTGCCGATATCAATTTACGTTGTGATAATGGACCCAGTCCCCTTTATTTAGCTTGTTATAATGGACATGATAGCCTGGTACAACAGCTAGTGAACAACGGTGCCAACCTTAATTTAAGTGATAATGATGGAGTCAGTCCTCTTTATATGGCTTGTCAAGGTGGACATGATGACAGAGTACAACTGTTACTGAGCAATGGTGCCGACATAAATTTATGTAATAATTATGGAGTCAATCCTCTCCACGTTGCTTGCTATTATGGACATATTAGCACGGTACAACTGTTGCTTAAAAACGGCGCAAATATCAGTTTGTGTGACAAAAGTGGAGCAAGCGCTTTGTGGATTGCTTGTCTAAATGAACATGATACCACTATACAACTGTTACTGGATAATGGCGCAGACATCAATTTAAGTGATAATAATGGAACTAGTCCTCTTTATATGTCTCGTCAAAAGGGATATGACAGCACGGTACAACTGTTACTTAACGATGGCGCTAACAAAAATTTAATGATAATTAACGATAAGCTTTAGTTGTATCTTGTCAAAATAAACAGCTTGGCACAAATTTAACTTAACAATGGCGATGATATTGATAAATACTGGTATAACTAGTCGTCCTTTCTCTTAGGATAGTTAAAAAGATGAACATTACAGTTCTGAAAACATGAGCCATTCCAGTTTCATGATTCCTATTACTTGTCATGAACATATCCATCCACCCCCAACGAATCAAGTGTTTCTCTCGCAGGACTAATATCCAACTTTCCAAGTGAGATTCGGAGGACATTTTTTTTTCGTGCAAACAATCAATTCGTTTCGCAGTTTATAATTTTGTTGTACTGATCCTTATTTTAAAATGGATAATAACTCGTGGTTCTGTTGCACCGAGAGCGAATTCCATAATTCCAACGAACCGATACTTTGAAGGTATCCGATCGATACTGAGTAATATCCACAGATTCAATGAATTTGAATGCATAAGATATACATGTATATTTATTGGCTAAATATTCAGCATATGGAGAAATAATCTTCAAGTTTTAGTCTCAATATATAAGAGCAGAATGTGTCCTAATTTTTTTTACCTTGACCCATCCTTGAAGAGTTATCCCCCTTTGCTTTAATTTAATCATGCAAGAAATTTCAATTTTTAAAAATTTATCTGGTGAATAAACATTTTTTAATCGTTTTTCTATTCTTAATAATTATATGCATCTTTCCAAATTAGCTTTTTCCCATAGACCTCAATGCATTCTTAATTAATAAATTACTGCTCAGGCAATTAAATTTTGGAAAAATATCCTCCTGGTAAATCCTTTTCTACTCTAAAATGCTTTGAATTAGTTTCAGAGTATTTGATATAGGATGGATATTTAAGGTTAGAAACTTATGTCCTTTTGTGGATTGGATACCTTAATAGCTGCACTCTGCAATTGCATTTAGGTATACCCTTATTATCTATTATGTGTTTATTATTTTTGTGAAGATTACTATGTTATAGTTTGATTATTGAGATGTGATTAGCCGCTCAAAAATAATAAAATGTTGCTATTAACAAAAACTTTGTTTTATCAGATGATAATCATCTGAATTTGTTGACACCACTTTATAATTAGGTCATGATTATATAAGAGTTGTTTCTATACATGAAATATCGTTACCACTAAAATGCATATCAGTGTCATCATCAAACATATCAATAATACGATGTTTAACAGACAATGATATTTTTATCAATATACAACAGAAACAACAAAGGGCCTAATATAGGGCCCTGTGGCACACCTGGTGAGACTTGCAGTGATTCAGATGTGTACGCACCAATTTGTACACTTTGCGTCGATCATATAAGTATGATTGAAACCATTTAATTGATATTGGATCGAAGTGATAGCATTGGAGTGTTCTGAT